>NC_057714.1:13640793-13771821 GCF_004010195.1 Chiloscyllium plagiosum | reverse complement strand
TGGGGTGGGGGCGGAGAGGTTGGGAAGAAGATTGCAGGTTAGGAAGGCGGTGCTGAATTTGAATTCAGCACCGCCTTCCTAACCTGCAATCTTCTTCCCGACCTCTCCTCCCCCACCCCAGTCTGACCTATCACCCTCACCTTGACCTCTTTCCACCTATCACATTTCCGACGCCCCTCCCCCAAGTCCCTCCTCCCTATCTTTTATCTTAGCCTGCTGGACCAACTTTCCTCATTCCTGAAGAAGGGCTAATGCCCGAAACGTCGATTCTCCTGTTCCCTAGATGCTGCCTGACCTGCTGCGCTTTTCCAGCAACACATTTCCATCTCTGATCTCCAGCATCTGCAGACCTCACTTTCTCCTCAATATTTCTGTACCATGCTTTAGCTCCACATTTCCGATAACTATAAGACGTAAGAGCAAATATCAACCAACTGGCCCAAAAGTTCTGCTGTTCCTTTCAATAAGATCATGGCTGATTTGATTATCCTCTACTCCACTTTCCTGACTTTCCCTATAACCTTTGATTTCCTTCCTGATTAAAACTCGATCCCTCAGCCTTGAATATATTTGATAACCCAGCTTTTACAACACTCTGTGGTTAAGAATTCCACAGATTCAATACCCTTTGAGAGAAAAAAGACCTTGTCAGCTCTGTCTTAACTTGGCAACCTATAAGTCTGAGAATATTCCTCTGGTCCCAGAGAGGAAACAATCTTTTAGCATCTACCCAGTCAAGACCCCAAAGTTTCTTACATGTTTTAATAAGAACGCCTCTTAATCTTCTCAACTCAACTTCTCCTCATAAGACAAGCCCTCCACACCCAAAGTCAACTGAGTGAACCATAAGACAAAAAAAACTTTGCTTATAAGCAATTTCCATATGCATATACTGACCAAGTTAATTGACTGTGTCTCTACTAATTATCTTCACTTCTGTTACGACACGGCAGTGCGCCCTTCTGTTAATTAAACCAAGTCCAAGAAAAGTTCACCTCACCTTGTAATCTGTTAAAGTATGAGTGACAGAGGACTCACAAATTCCACTATTTAAAGAAAATAAAATAAATTTAATCCTTAACTCTAAAAGTGAACATTAAACAACAATTCACAACTCTAAGCATTCCCCTTTAACGTAACTGCTTATTATCTGCCTCCAACTCTATAACAATATACTGTTCCAATAAAAAAAACTTATTAAAATTACATCAACTTAATTTCATAACCATACAGCGACTGTCATCTCCAGTGTCTGTCTTCTTTCGGCTAAGATCTCCCTGGGCCATCTTCTTTTATTTTAGTACAAAGGTGTTTTATATGAAAGAGGTACCTTTGACAGAGAATGTTTTTGAAAGGCAGTCTTTCTCGATAGCACTTACTCTCACGATGGCAGTTGCACTGTCTGACACTTTTAAAAATGCCTGCTTTTTTTAAATACACCTAACGTCGGATCATCTCATTGGTTCGATGTTAGCAAAAACACTAAATTCAAACTTGATTGGGTTTCAGTGTCCTGTGGAATAATTTAAACTGATTGGTTAAATTCAAATTGTTGTCAAAACAGCAACCAACTCATACATCTATTTCACAGCCAAATGGTACACATTTTCAATTTTCCAGTACGCCCTGAGACTGCTAGCTAGTCATCACAGGTGCTTGTCAGCTCTCAGTTCAGAACAGCATTCAATTTCTGTTAAAGGTGTAGTACATGCCTTCAACTTCATAAATCTTCTGAAGTCAGGCCTCCTTGCAAGGCCTGCTGAAACATTTGATCAGAGCATGCCCCATTTTGATTGAACAGATAGCATTCACTAGCCAGTCCAATTTCATTCCAGCTGCTTGTCTTAATAAATTAAATTTTCTTCAAACAGCCTCAACCATCCCTTCTCTTAACGTTGGTTTCCAAAATAGATGTTAAGAGAAGGGATGGTTGAGACTGTTTGAAAAAAATGTAACTTATTAAGACAAAATGATGTGGCTAAAATGCTATGGTTTTTGCAACAGGTAAGAGGCTGGGTATATTGTAGTGATTAAGTCCCATTGTCTTCTCACAGGCTGAGAAGCAGAAGATAGGAATGCAATGCTTGGATAACTGCAGCTCTAACAATATTCAAGAAGCTCAATACTATTTGGGACAAAGCAGCCTTCATAGTTAGGAACCATTCACTGTCATATTCATTCCCAAGATCACCAGCACTACAGTTTTTACTACCTACAAGACATAATGGAGAAAATCATCATGGTTTTTTTTCAACAGCGTTTTCAAGAGTTGCAACCTTTACTACCTGGAAACATGCATCAGAAAGATTCTTCAAAAGTTGTTGTAATGGCTATGTTCTGTATCAGAAATATGATACATGATGTGGACCTAATCAAACTCAAGTCCAACAATGATTTCAGACCAACAGTTAGTTGCTGTAGCTGCTTTATGCAATGAAAACATTTACATTTTCCAGCAGAACATCAAGAACATTAGCGATCAACAAAAATAAGTACACACTAAGTGTCACTTCAAAATAGATGAAACCCCGTGAATTTCAATATGCTTGGCAGCCAAACTATGGAATGAAAAGATTAACAGTGGTTCAAGTGAAAGTGATGGGACATGAGAGGAAAGGTTCACGGTGGTAATAGTCAGCATGGGCAATGGGATGAAATTCACCTCTACATTAAGGTTCAAGTAGAAAACCATGCTGACCATCATATAGGATTTTTGCACAACACCCATAGCTGTAGTTGGATGGATAATGGAGAATTCAGTGAGTTCAACAGCAATTAAATTACCACAAAAACACAAGTAACACCAATAAATACCCAGTCTAACTCTTGGATATCTTTTAAACACACTTCCCAAATTACACCTCATGTCCCTACCTTCAAGGAGGAAAGGTTTTAGCGATGCATAAGGGAAAAGGAAATAGCTTTAAGGAAAATGATGCAAAGACCTGCAAGGTTTATTGCATGATAGCACAAAGTGCAATACCATTTGATCAGGTATAATCACGAGAATGTTAGGAAGTGAATACGGACACATGTGCTGCCTCCAAAAGCTACAGTAGAATGCCTACGGCCCACTCACAGAGTTCTAAATGGATGACTTTCTATTCTGAGACTGTCTCCGTGTTCCAGATTCCCCAGCTAGGGAAATTATTTTTTTGATATTTACTCTGTCGAGTCCCCTCAGAAATCTTTTTCTATTTTAATGAAACCACCTCTCGTTCTTCTAAACTCGAGGGAAAATAGGCTCAATCTTTTTCAGCTTCCATCATTGGACAACCTTCTAGTCGTTGTACCAACTGACTGAAACTTCATTGTACCGTGTCCAATGCAAGTATATCCTTTTTAAATCTGGAGACCAAAGCTGTGCACCGTATTTTAAAAGTGGTTTTATCAAAACCCTGCATAATGATAGCATGGTTTCTTTATTCTTGTCCTCCAAACTCCTTCCAATAAAGCAGAACCTGTGGAAAGAAAAACAGAGCTAATGTTTCAGCGGAGCAATCTTCTGTCAGAACAGAAAAATATTGAGCAGTATCAGATTTTCCACATGAAAAGAAACAGGAGAAGAAGCTAGAAGAACCAAATGGATAGTTCCACAAATAGGTGGAAATATATCTACAAGGTGCACTGTGGCAACTCACCTCGGGTCCCTCTGCAATAGCCTGCAGTCTCAGCTCCCTAGAAGAACAAGGACAGCAGATGGATGGGATTTCCTCTTCAAGCTGCTATCCAGGACATTAGTGAGGCCACTTCTAGATGACTGCATACAATTCTGGTCACTCTTCCATAGGAAGGATGTTGATAAACTTGACAGGATGCTGAAACGATTTATAAGGATGTTGCCAGGACTGGAGAGGTTGTGCTATAGGGAGAGGCTGAATAGGCTGAGCCTTTTTTTTTCCCTGGAGCATCAGGGGTTATCTTATAGAGGTTTATAAAATCAAGAGAGGCGTGGATACAGCAAATAGCCAAGGTCTTTCTTTCCCAAGGGAGAGGAATCCAAAACTTGAGGGCATAGGTTTAAGATGAGCGGGGAAAGATTTAAAAAGGACCTGAGGGGTAACTTTTTCATGCAGAGGCTAAGTGAGTGTATGGAACAAGATGCCAGATGAAGTGGTGGAGGCAGGTAGTATTATAACATTTAAAAGGCATCTGGATGGGAATGTGAATAGGAAGGATTTAGAGGGATATGTCTCAAATGCTGGCAAATGGGACTAGGTCAGATTGAGATGGCTGGTCAGCATGAATGAGATGGACTGAAGGGTCTGTTTCCATGCTGTATGACTCTATAACTGAATGACTCTATAAATAATACACAATCCTGACCCTGTAACTTCTTCTTAACTGTATTGTAAGTATACTCACAACCTATGAACTGCAACGGTTCAAGCATGCTGGGTCACCAACACCTTCTCAGGAGCCATTAGTGATGGGCAATAAATGTTGGCTTAGCCAGTGGTATCTACGTGCAGTGAACAGGTAACTAAAGAGAGAGATTCGATAAAGGCTACTGACTTTCAAAACAATCTAGGTTTGTTCAATATGTCATTTCAGTTGCATGACACTGTAATCTTTGGCAATAAATTCTGTGTCCTAAGGCCCTGCTTCACAACCACCTGATGAAGAAGCAGTGCTTCGAAAGCTAGTGCCTCCAAATAAACCTGTTGGACTCTAACCTGGTGTTGTGTGATCTTTGACTTTCAAACAGAGATGGTCTTACTTGATAGTTTAAAATATTCAGAACCTTAAGGCTTAAGAGTGCACTACCACAGTGCATGCAGGAGTGGTCTGAGCCTGGTCAGCTGAAAGGTAATAATAGAGGCCTCTGATGGAATGGTAGTGATAGGAATTCAAATTTTGTCCTTCCTGCAGATTGCTACCCTGGAAAGGGTGGAGTTTAAAATCAATATCAGGCCTAGGCCAGCTAGAGACTCCACACCTCTTAACAATGACAAGTTACAAAGAGGATTGATGAGGGCAGAGCAGTGGACATCATCTATATGGAATTCAGTAAGGTGTTCAACAAGGTTTCTCGTGGAAGACTGGTTAGCACGGTTAGATCTCATGGAATACAGGGTGAACTAGCCATTTGGATACAGAACTGGCTCAAAGGTAGAAGAAAGAAGGTGGTGGAGGAGGGTTGCTTTTCAGACTGGAGGCCTGTGACCAGTGGTGTGCCACAAGGATCGGTGCTGGGTCCACTACTTTTCATCATTCATATAAATTATTTGGATGTGAACATAAGAGGTATAGTTAGTAAGTTTGCAGTTAACACCAAAATTGGAGTTGTAGTGGACAGCGAAGAAGATTACCTCAGATTACAATGGGATCTTGATCAGATGTGCCAATGGGCTGAAGAGTGGCAGATGGAGTTTCATTTAGATAAATCTCTGGATTCATACCCTTCAGTCTTGACTTGTGTTCTGCCCCATCAAAGTTCCCACCCGAGACTTCTGCAACAGAACTAATCTGTGGCTTCTCTGTACACTGAGTTGGCACACACATACCCTCTTCTCTCTCCCTGCCTGTCACCCACTCATGCCAGCTGATCTTGAGTTTAGATCAGAGTGGTGCTGAAAAAGCACAGCAGGTCAGGCAACATCCGACGAGTAGGAAAATTGATGTTTCGGGCAAAAGCCCTTCATCAGGAATAGCCCTCTAATAGCCCTGCTCCTCGGATGCTGCCTGACCTGCTGTGCTTTTCCAGCACCACTCTGATCTAAACTCTGGTTTCCAGCATCTGCAGTCCTCACTTTTGCCCAGCTGATCCTGAATCAACCCACCAACAGACATATGCCTGAATTGGCAGTGGCGGCTGTATTTTCCTGACCAAGTGACAGAGCTTCTTCATATGAAGTCTGCTTTTGCTCATTGCGAGGCTGGACTGATAAATTCTTTGATAACTTGAAAGCTGAGCAACAGAAGGAAAGCGTTCGAGTGCAGGACACAAAGTGGGGTGCAAAGCAAGAGCTCTACGGTCATACTCTCAGGAGCTCGCACTTTATGCCCAATAGCAGAATGTGAATGAAGTGGAATTTTAGAAGGCACATCAGGCAGAAACCCACCATCATCCTGAATATTATCAGACACACCACATCCAACAGCTTCAGTGACTGCTGGATAATGTACAGTTCCATTTCCTCCACAGGGCTGAGGAGATGGAGTTAGACCTATTCTTATGTGAGTGATCTTTTCTTCTTTGCAACTATACGTGACCTTGTGCTGTAAATGGGTAGAACCTCAACATGTCTGGGGTAGGTGAGTACTGATGTGAGCAGGGGATTAAATCTCTGAAAAATGCGAGCAGTATGGAAACCCTACATGATACTGTCCACTTTGAGATTCATCCCGGGCTGTTCTGAAATGACGGGGAAACCCCATGGAACATTCAGATCAGTCACTTAAAATTTGAAAGAATCAGTTATTTCAGTCATAAGCCAGTATATTCTGACATGAACAGCCAGTGTATAGACATTCAGGATCAAAAAGGTGACAGCACAGTGAGGAATCATTGACCAATATAACTGACAAGCTGGAATGCTTATAAACAGAGAAACTGCTGGATTGCATATGTGAAAGAATTATTATATCATAGCACATGTTCTGAGAGTCTGCTTTTGAAAGTCATTAAAGCTACTTTGGAATGTGTTCACTTTGATCTGAACGTCCCTACAACTTGCCCTTCTTGTAATAAAGGAGTAGATAGTGTAGCTCCATCTTGGACCTCTGGTGAGGGACAAGATGAGCAACTAAGCCAATACCAACATCATCAGGAGCAACTACATTGGCTTCCTTCTCTTCTGCCACATGCTGCTCCATCGCACAGCTGGTCAGGGTACTGTGCTCCGGCTAAAAGGAGCCAATGCTCTGATCAGGAGGATGTATGGGCAAAGGATCAATGTGTTCTCCATTATGGAGCAGTTTAATGCAATTGAATGTAATTGAATGTAATGCAGGAGGCTCCCAAGCACTGATGATGTCGCCTAGCCAGGGGACAAAACGTTTGCAACAAAAACTTCCAGCTCGGCGAACAGAACCACAGCAACAAGCACCCGAGCTACAAATCTTCTCACAAGCTTTGAATGTAATTTATTTTTTGGGTTCATCTCAGACTTAAATTTAACTTCAACAGATTTGATTTATTCACTTTTATGATTTATATGGTTATTGTTTGCTTGGGTTTAAATTACTTGGCAATTGTCTCTGAGCTGCACTGAATTCTTACTGGTGCCCTGTTTAGAAAACCAGAGTTGAGGGTGTGGTGCTGGAAAAGCACAGCAGGTCAGGCAGCATCTGAGGAGCAGGAAAATCAATATTCGTAATGAAGGGCTTATGCCCGAAATGTCGATTCTCCAGCATCTGCAGTCCTCACTTTCTCCCTGTTTAGAAAGCCCATCTGTTTCACAAATTCATTCAAATTTCACCCAGCTCTGCTCAAAACTCACAAATGCATAAACCTCCAAAATCAGATTTCAGCCAAATGTACTATTTCCTTCTTCGATCCAAAGAATAGAGGCCACTAGTTCCACTTGGCAATAACCCTTGCTGACTTCAAATAGAATATGGTAGCAATCTTTGAAAGATCATTAGGATGTCATTCTCTCCCAATATCTCCAGTATCTGGTTCAGACAGCCCATCAAAAACCTGATTTATAGTTGTCAGACTCCCTATCACGTGAACGTAATTCCTTGAGAGCTGTAATAATATATTTCATCAATTTTCCACTGCAACAATATCGTCTGAAATCCTTAAATATGACGGAGATTGAGGAAGAAATTATTTTAAGTTAAACTAATGGCTTCTGAAATCTTAGTTGTGTGTGGGTGTGTTTATTTAGCATTTGTACCTGAAGAAATGTTTTTGTTCTGAATTTGTGTTTGCAAATTTCTATGTGTGAAAGAGGATGGATGCACAGTAAACAATCCATTTTGGGTGAAGGGTTTACATTCCTTGCCCCTTTATTGATGGCTGTGAAGTCCACTCCTTGAGAGGCAGGTTCTGTGACAAGCATTGTAAATGAAGCTGCCAAGCAACATTGTGGGCTATTGTTTTCAGTGTTGGCATCTGTTTCCACGCTGCTGCAGCCACTGGTCAGCGTGGTTGTGCACTCCATAAGAAATGTTGCTATTTGCCTCTTGCATCTTATTCCCAGATGCATTAGTCAATGTCTAAGATCTTCATGTCACACTTGAAAGCATCCCTGAATCAAAGCCTTGGATGCCCCACTTAATCATCTGAGTCTAGTGACCTCAACATATCTACTTACATGCTTCAGTCACCAAAGCTGCTTCTTTTTAATTACTGCCAGCTCACTTTCAAGCTCTACCTTTGAGAGGACTACCCGATTTTATCCTGTTAAGATATTTCCTTATAACGAGTGAGATGTTGTCAAGATATATCCATAAAATGAGATGCAGTGCAACAACTTACCACCGTTGCTTTGACAGCAACTTCCAAAATCCATGACCTATACCAGCCAGAATAACAAGGGTAATAGGGATATGGGAATACCATCACCTGCTCCCCTCAAAGCCACGTCTTGTCTTTTATCTTTTCTTAACAGCTTTTATTGAATTCTTCCTCCAAAAGTACTTGCACTTTCTTTCCACTGAGCAAACTGCAAAAAATCTGCAACAGAAATAGCTGAAGAAACTCAGCATGTCTGGAAGCACCAGTAGTGATAAAGCAGAGTTAACATTTCAGTAGTAGTGACCCTTATTAGATTAGATTCCCTACAGCATGGAAACAGACCCTTCTGCCCAACCAGTCCACATCGACCCTCCGAAGAGTAACCCACCCAGACCCATTTTCCCCTCTGATTAATGCACCTATCACTATGGGTAATTTAGCATGGCCAATTCACCTGACCTGCACATCTTTGGATTGTGGGAGGAAACTGGCCAGCTCACTTGCAAGCTCTACCTTTGAGAGGACACGGGGAGAATATGCAAACTCCACACAGACAGTTGCCCGAGGCTGGAATTGAACCTGGGACCCTGGTGCTGTGAGGCAGCAGTGCTAACCACTGAGCTACCATGCCACCCACGATGACCAGTAATCCACAATTCTTTTTAAACTTCTGATTTCTTGTTGCCAAGGAATCACATGATAAAACCTCTTCAACCCAGAAATGTCCAAATAGTTCCATTGTTCGGTTTGTTGTGATACATCAATATGTTTGATTTTTAATTAGCAATAGGTGGGATGGCTGTGGACAGCTGACAGAAAAGTACAGTTGAAGCTGAAGTAAAATTAATCATGATTGCATCAAATGGTAGAGCAGGATACAGGAACTGAATTGCCTACTCTTGTTCTTTGCTCTCAGATACATGTATATGTATTCTGAACATTCTCCTTTATGTACCCACTGGTAAATCTTTGAAAATCTCCCATAAACTTGTCAAAAGCAATTTCCCTTCCACAAAACTATCTAACATTGTCTGATCATACACTGACTTTGTAAATGCTAACCTGTTGATATATCTTAAATACTAGATTCCAGCACCTATGCAATGACTAATCTCAAATTATCTGAACTATAATTCCCTGTTTTCGCTTTTCCTTGTTTTTGAAGCCAAGCAGAAAAGACTGAATGAAACATGAAGACATAAAAACATTAGAAATATGAACAGGAATAAATCATTTGATCCCTCAAGCTTACCCTGCCCATTCAAAAATGTCATGACGGATCTGCCTCAGGCCTCAACTCCTTTTTCATGCCAGTTCACCTTTACCCTTCTCTCCCGTATATTTCAACAATCCATGTACCTCCACAGTGGCTCAGTGGTTAGCACTGCTGCCTCTCAACAGCAGGGATCTGGGTTTGATTCCCACCTTGGGCAACTGTCTGTGTGGAGTTTGTACATTCTCCCCGTGTCTGGGTGGGTTTCCTCCAGGTACTCTGGTTTCCTCCCACAATCCAAAGATCTGTTAGTCAGGTGAATCGACCATACTAAATTGCCAATAGTGTTAGGTGCATTAGTCAGGGGTAAATATAGGGTAGGGGAATGGGTCTGGGTGGGTTACTCTTCAGAGGGTTGGTGTGGACTTATTGGGCTGAAAGGCCTGTTTCCTGACTGTAGGGAATCTAATCTAAAAATAAGCTAATCCTCCTTAAGTACTTTCAGTGATCTGGTCTTCACAACTCTCTGGGGTAGACAGTTTCAGACATTCACTCCCCTCTGAGAATAAATTTCTTTGCATCTCAGTTTCAAATGAGTGTTCCCCCCTATTCTGTAACTCTGTCCCCTAGTTTGAGATCCTCTTGCTAGTGGAAACATCTTCTCAAAATCTGCCTTCAGGGTCTTGCATATTGCAGTAATATCACCCCTCATTTTTTCAACATTCTAATGACTAAAGGCTTAATCTGTTTATTTGTTCTTCATAGTCAACCCTTTCATCTCAGGAATCAGGCTAATGAATCTCTATCAAACTGCCTCCATTGCCAGTATCTTCTTTCTTAAATACAGGAACCAAAACTGTACACAGTATTCCAGGTGCAGCTCACCAATAATTTGCATCACTGAAACAAAAAACAAACTTCAAAACTTTTTAAACTTCAACACCTGAGCAAAAAAGATCAAAATTATATTTGCCTTCTTTATTACTTGCTATGTGCTAACCTTTTATGTTTTATGCCCAGGAATTCCCAAATCTCTCTGTCTGCAAATTCTGCAATATCTTTCAATTTAAATAATAGTTTGCCTTTTGATTTTTCCTACCAAAGTGCATTACTGCACACCTTCCTTCATTAAATACCAACTGCCGAGTTTTTTGCCACTCACACAATCTATCTGTGTCCCTTTGCAGATTCATTACATCCTCATCTCAATATGCTGTCTGACTTATTTTTGTATCAACAAATTTGGATACATTCCAATCCTCCTCATGTCCATGTCATTAATGTAGATAGATTCATTAATTTGACTCTTCGTCTTCTGTATTTTAGCCAATCTTCATTCCATGCTAATACATTACCCTCAATATGACCTGTTCCTAACCTTTTAAGTGACACCTTATGAATGTCTTCCAAAAATCCAAATATGCTACATCAGTCTATCACCTTTATCAACTCTGTTTGTTATATCCTGAAAGAACTCTTACAAATTTGTTGACATGATTTTCCTTTCGCAAAATCATTTTGACTCTTTCATTGTGTTATGTATTTTACATCATGTTGCTTCTTTGTTATTTCTTTTTTAATAATGGACTCTAGCATCTTCCTAACAGCAGATGATAGACTCAGTGGCCTACTATTTCCTACTTTCTATCTCTCTCCCTTCTTGATCTGGGGTGGCCACATTTTCAGATCAGCTGAAGCCCTCCTGGAATCCAGTGAGCTCTAAAATATTTTGACCAATATCTCCAGTAGCTTTGGCGCCACTTCCCTTAAAACACCTGGATGTAGGCCATATGGAGCAGACAACTCACCTGCCTTCAATCTCATTAGTTTGTCAAGTATATCGGGATTGGAATGTTTACAAGATCTTTCCTCCCATTAGCCTTTTGCTTATCTGATATTTTTATGATATTTCTAGTGCACTCCATTATGAAGACAGATGCAAAGTATCCGCTTTATATATTTGCCATTTCCTTGTTCCATGAAATTAATTCCACAAATGCATTCTCTAATGGTCCCACGCGTACCTTAGCTACTTCTGTTTTGTATAAAGTTAAAAATCACACAACACCAGGTTATAGTCCAACAGGTTTAATTGGAAGCACACAACAGGTTTAATTGGAAGCACACTAGCTTTCGGAGCGTCGCTCCTTCATCAGGTGATTGTGATCAGGTGAAGGAGCATCGCTCCGAAAGCTAGTGTGCTTCCAATTAAACCTGTTGGACTATAACCTGGTGTTGTGTGATTTGTACACCCCAGTCCAACACCGGCATCTCTGAATCCTGTTTTGTACACACATGGAAGCTCTTGCAGTTTGATTTTATATTTCTTGCCTATTTGCTTACATGATTAATTTTCACTACCTTAATTAGCTTTTTAGTCATCTGCTCATGCTTCCTAAAAGAATTCTCAATCCTCTGGTTAACAATCATTTAGCGTTTTGCTTCCGATTGAATACAGTCCCTGACTTCCTGCATCAGGCATGGATGGTTCAATCGACTTGTCGCATCTTTCTAGCTGGCCAGAATGGCTTTTCAGAGTATTATGAAATATTTGCTTATATGTCTGCTGCTGCTCACCTACTGATGGCCCTGTTAATCTGTGCCAGATCTGTCAACTGGAGCATCATGATTCTGTATGTGTGTGGTTGTGTTTGGGAAAAGGGAAGGGCTTATGGGATGCATGGGGGAGTACTTGAGCATGGTACCAATGTTAGGGTTAAATATAAATGGGAATTTGGAGCCTGTGACCACTTAGTGGAAGTTTGGCTTCATCCTACCTGAGATCAAATTCTCACCTGTCGATCTGCATTACATTACTAAACAGGGAGGTTATCACATCAGCATTCAGAGAGGGCTCATCCATTTTGGCAATATGGATAGACCTCAAAAATAAGCTGGGTGCAATCACTCTGATGGGATTATCCAAAAGCTCCACAACAGCCACGGAGACATTGAGGAACAATGTAAGCAGATTATGGAAAGATGCAATAAAAAGAGTTGTCATAGTGGGTGATTTTAACTTTCTCACTATTGACTGGGACTCCCTTAGAGCAAGAGGCTTAGATGGTACAGAATTTGTTAAGTAGATTCCAAGAAGATTTCTTGAAAAAGTATGCGGTTAATCCAACTAGCAGAAGGGCCATACTGTACATTGTATTAACTAGTGAGCTTGGCCAGATGACTTTCGTGGGTGAGCATTTTGGAAACAGCGATCATAGCTCCTTGCATTTTACGACCGGCATGTTTCAGGAAGGAGGAAGGTCAAAGATGGCAAGGTAATGGACCCTAGGATAATGAGGAAAGTTATGAGTTCAGTTAAAAGGTAAAAAGAAGCATATGTAAGTTTTAGGGAGCTAAATTCAGACAAGGCCTATGAGGAATATAAAGAAAGCAGGAAAGAACTCAAGCAGGGAATAAGGAGAGCAAGAAAGGGTAATGAAACAACTTTGGCTAGTAGGGTTAAAGAAAATTCCAAGACATTCTATACATACCTTAAAAATAAGAGGAGAACTATGGAGAAGGTAGAACAACTCAAGGATAAAGGAGGGAACTTGTGCTTAGAGGCACAGGATGTGGATGAGATCTTAAATGAACACTTTGTATACTCACCCAAGAGAAGGATGTGGAGGAAAGTGAGATTTGTGTGGAGCATGTTAATATGCTAAGTGCTGGGTCTCTTGAAGAGCAGGAAGTGAGGACTGCAGATGCTGGAGATCAGAGCTGAAAATGTATTGCTGGAAAAGCGCAGCAGGTCAGGCAGCATCCAAGGAGCAGGAGAATCGACATTTCGGGCATGAACCCTTCTTCGGGCATATTCCTGAAGATGGGCTCATGCCTGAAATGTCGATTCTCCTGCTCCTTGGATGCTGCCTGACCTGCTGCGCTTTTCCAGCAACACATTTTCAGCTATCTTAAAGAGCATTAAGGTGGATATGTCTCCGGGGCCCAATGGTATCTACCCCAAGTTATTGAGAGGGGCAAGGGTGGAGACTGCTGGGGCCTTGACCATGTATCCTCACTAGCCACTGGAGAGATCCCAGAGGACTCGCAAGTAGCTAATGTTGTTCTTCTGTTCAAGAAGGGAAATAGGGGTAACCAGGAAATGATAGACTGGTGAATCTCACAATGGTAGTTGGGAAGCTATTGGAGAGAACTCTTAGGAATAGGATTTACATCCATTTGGAAAGGCATGGCCTAATTAGCAACAGTCAGTATGGCTTTGTGCGGATCAGGTCATGTCTTACTCACTTGACTAAATTTTTTGAGAAGATGACGAAGGTGATTGATGAGTGTAGAACAGTGGATGATATCTACATGGATTTTAGTAAGGCTTTTGAGAAGGTGGGCTCATCCAGAAGATTTAGATGCATGGGATCCATGGTAACATGGGTGTGTGTGGATTCAGAATTAACTTGCACATAGAAGGCAGAGGGTAGTTATGGAAGGGTATTTTTCAGAATAGAGGTCCGTGACTAGTGGTGTTCCTCAGGCATCTGTACTAGGACCTCTGCCATTTGTAATATATATAAATGACTTGGATGAAAATGTAGATGGATAGGTTAATAAGTATGCAGATGCTACAAAGATCGATGGAGTTGTGGATCGTGTAAAGGTTGTTAAAGGCTACAGCGGGATATTGATCAGTTGCAGATGTGGGTGGAGAAGTGATAGATGGAGTTTAGTCCGGGTAAGTGTGAGGTGCTGCACTTTGGGAGATCAAATGTTAAGGCAAAGTATACAGTTAATAGAAGCACCCTGAGCAGCATTGATGTAAAGAGGGATCTTGGGGTTCAAGTCCATAGCTCCTTGGAAGTGGCCACACAAGTAGATAGGTTTGTAAAGAAGGCATGTAAAGAAGGCATAAAGAGGATGCTTGCATTTATTGATCAGGGAATTGAGTACAAGAGTCAGGATGTCATGTCAGGATGCCTTATAAGATTTGATTAGGTCACACTTAGAGTACTGCAGTCAACTCTGGTCGCCACAGTACAGGAAGGAGGAGGAGGCTTTGGAGACAGTGCGCAAAGGGTTTACCAGGATGCTGCCTGGATTAGAGGGTTTCAGCTACAAGGAGAGGCTAGAAAAACTTTATTGTTTTCTTTGGAGCAGCAGAGGCTGAGGGGAGACTTGATAGAAAGCTATAAAATAATGAGATACACAGACAGGGTTGACAGACAGAATCTTCTCTCAGAGTTGAAATGTCCCAGAGGGCATGCATTTAAGGTGAGAGGGGCTCAATTCAAAGCAGGTGTGAGGGGCAAGGTTTTTACACAGAGTGTAGTAGGAGTCTTGAATATGCTACTGGGGTAGTGGTGGAGGCAGATACGGTCAAGCATTTAAGGACTTTTAGATAAGCACATGAATATGCAAGGAATGGAGGGATATGGACTAAGGGCAGGCAGAAGGGATTAGTTTAATTGGGCATCATGTTTGACATAAAATCGTGGGTTGAAGGCCCATTCCCCTACTGTGTGGTGCGTTCTGGAGTTTACTTCACTTATGGAGGCCTGTAACATAAAGGGGAATTTGAACATTAACAAGGTAGAAAAGGAAGAATGTGTTATGATTTGGCCATGCACCTGAGCTACAGCTAACAAGTCCTGAAAAGTAAGGTTTCTTACTGGAAATGGCACTTTATGAAGTCATGTTTTAAATTTAGATTGATTTGTCACAACCATGCTAAAGGAGTATTGTTGGAGAAACTTTCATTAGATGAGATGTTAAACCAAGGCATTCTGCCAATGTAATCTTGCAAATAGATAACAAAGATTCCCAGGAATATCTTAAAAGAATTGTCCTAATCAATATTCCTACCATACATAATATCATGAAGATACTAATTAATTGGTTATTTCCTGGCTGACTGTGAGAGCTTGTATGCAGTAAAATGTTACCACATCTCTTTTGACTGAATTTCACAGCAAATAAGTAGTTATTGTCACAATCCGGATTGTAACAGTGCCTTTTGGCTATCTTTTTATTTCTGAGCTGAGGAACAGAAATCTGGATTGCTTTGGGTTTTGAACCTGTCTCCAGAGGGAAACAGTCACTGTTTGAGATTTTCACAGAGCTGTCTCTTGAATTGACAAGGGGTCAGGTATTCTGCCCAATTATGGGCAGTCTCAGGGTGGCCTCACAAAACTGAAGGCCCAGAGACCTCCCAGCTTGAGAGAAGCAGCAGACAGTAAGTAACTGAGAGCACATGTCAACATGCAGGTATCCTCTCATCAACTTTGTTTTGAAACCTTAAATAAACAACTGATTAAGCAACCAACAGGCCACCAATGGCATAGAAGTCGGAAGGAAGAGGACGATTTCACTGTACTCTACAGCCATTGGCTGCACATGCATCCAGCCAGTCAGCAAAGCTCTGGAGGGAGCACTGGCAGCCCAGCTTTCTACTGGTCAGGCACCAGCACACAGTTAATCTACTCCCATCATGTTGAGAAGCTGCAGACTGAGGAATCTCAGATGGTCTCCTTTAACAAACAGAATCATACCTTACAGAAAGGAGGCCCATCAAGTCTGTACCACCATCTATGTTGAAAACAAAGGTTGTAATGAACCAAATCAACTAATGTCTCAATCCTACTGCTAGCCCTTCATTCCATCTTTGCAAAACAAAGACCAGCACTGGGAATGGGGTTAGCAGTTGAAACTTTATTGCTGGAACAGCACAGCAGGTCAGGCAGCATCCAGGGAACAGGAGATTCGACGTTTCGGGCACAGGCCCTTCTTCAGGTCTGCTCATTCCTGAAGAAGGGCCTGTGCCCGAAACGTCGAATCTCCTGTTCCCTGGATGCTGCCTGACCTGCTGTGCTGTTCCAGCAATAAAGTTTCAACTTTGATCTCCAGCATCTGCAGACCTCACTTTCTCCAATGGGGTTAGCAGCCTAGCACTCTGGCTGGTGCTGGCATTTTCAGACCCTGTCTTGTTCCCAAGTTTGCTGGGGCTAAAAAAGCCCTGCTTGCAATTTCACACTTTCTGACAGGGTCTCAGACTCAGTGTCCATTCCCAGCTCTGATCTCATTTCTGTCACAGCACAGTGACTGCATTCTAAAAATAATGGGCTGTATAAAACACTTTGGGATATTTCTGACAGTTGATAAGGCATTATTTAAATCAATTATTTCGTATAATTCCACAGAAGCTATGTCATGATGCAATCAAGGTTAATTTTTACATTTCTGGTCTTCAGTGGTTAACATGAATTAACCTGAGGGAGCCTAGACTTAAGCCATACAATTATTATCCACAAACAGCATTGAGAAAGTGGACGCACAACCTAGATATTCTTTCTTTGAACTATTTAAATACAGAAAATCTGCAATTAAATGCAGATGATTTTGTCACAACCATGTTGAAAATAAAGATCTGACACCGGTAAACAAATTACATGTATTGAGGGAAACTGAATCTATGTTATTTATTCATTTCTCCCCTTAGCTTTCCGTAAGTATTAAGATTTAATCACATTTACTTTTTTCACTTTAACTAAAATACTGTTCGTTAGAATTTGGAATTTTGATACCAGACTTTCTAATTGTTGCAGGAATTGAAAGAAAGATCTTTTTATAATTTCAAAGAGTTTTTTTTAATTAAGGAAATTTTTTATCATCTGAGAAAGCTGCCTATGTGGATTCAAATATCTGAATGTGCTATAAATAATCGGGGCACGTCCAGGTTTTGAGACTAGGAGGGTCGAGAACAGGCAACTATATAATTACACATGCCAGCATTTCCATGGGAAAGTTAGTATAGCCCCCCTCTGGGGGTCTGGACTAGGTCAAAGAGCTTGATCTACTGGGAAAAAAAAATACATTTTGACAGAAAAAAATGCACTTTTCTGTGTATTTTCCTTGTGGAAATCAGTTGACCAAAATGTCATCTTAATGTCCAACATCAAGTGTGGCACTGAGAAAATGGAAACTTCTATAGGTTTAAATAGGCTACTATCACAACTGGGCAAAAATGAGGACTGCAGATGCTGGAGATCAGAGTCTAGATTAGAGTGGTGCTGGAAAAGCACAGCAGGTCAGGCAGCATCCAAAGAGCAGGAAACTCGACGTTTCAGGCAAAAGCGTCCTGCTCTACCATAAGAACTGTAGCTTTCTTCATAAAATTTTAGAGAGCAGAATAGAAAAACAATGCAGAAGCCTAGTAAAGAGGGAAGACAACAAAGGATGGAAGACCAAAGAGGCAGGGTTATGCACTCCCACACAAGCATTAACATTATGATACTTCTTCTTCAAACTGGGCAAAGGGAATGAAAATCTGGTAGATTCTATAAAGGGTGAGTAATCCACTTCCGATTATCACCCAAGTAGTGGTATTACAAGTGTAACCCCTAAAATAAAGGAATTCCAGTGTTATAAAAGCTTATTTGGCAGGCCTTTCCTCATTTCATAGAGCCATAGAGTTGTGCAGGTCGGAAACAGACCCTTCGGTCCAACTTGTCTATGCCAACCAAATATTCTAAAGTAATCTAGTCCCATTTGCCAGCATTTGGCTCATATCACACTAAATCTTTTCTATTCCTCTATCCATCCAGATGCCTTTTGTATGTTGTAATCGTACCAGCGACCAATAACCTCCTCTAGCATGCATATTCCATACATACATCACCCATTGTGTGAAAAAGTTGGCCCTTAGGTCCCTTTTAAATCTTTCCCCTCTCACTTCAACCTATGTCCTCTCATTTTGGACTCCCCTGCCCTGGGGAAAAGACCTTGACTATTCACTTTATCCATGGCCCTTATCATTTTATACATTATTATAAGGTCACCCCTCAGCATCCGACACTCCAGGGAAAATAGTCCCAGCCTATTCAGCCTCTCCCTGTAGCTCAAACCCTCTAACCCTGGCAACACTGTTGTATACATTTTGTTTTTAAAATTTGTGGGGATTTGATTTCCACTGGTTAGGCTGTGCAACAACATTATCTATAGATTCCACAAAATTTCTGCTGCTTGGTAATTCTAGCCAAGTCTGCAAAGAGGTAGTATTTTACAATGAATTGGTTAGACTCTACAACGCAGTTTCCAATCATTCACACCAATTAATCTCAGCTGATGTTCATATTCCTATCACTCTAATTTCCTGCTCCCAGTCTGCTGTTGGTTTCTCGACATTTCTTTCTCCTTCAAGTTTGCATAAATAAATATTATCTGCATAAATAAATATTATCTGCTTGAATCATTTAATGAGACAATGATTTTCACACTTCTGTTCTGTAAAGCAGTTCCCTTGATTTCTATATTTGAATTCTAAATTTGCAGAACACCTGAATAAAAGAAGTTTGTACAAATGCCAGTATAAAGTTGTTGTCCAGAAGAATTCTTAACCCAATACCTTGAATAAAAATGAGATTGACATATAACATTGGATTTATGTTGAAAAGTGACTTTGTTGATTTCTCTTCCCATAAAAAGTCAACAAGAATGATTCAACAACATGCAACTCAGAACAGTAGTTTCACTTGAAAGTAATCTAGTACTTTAAAAATCAAGAAAGCTTTGCTGAACATTAATGATTTATCCTTTAACATAGAATGCTACAAAAAAAAACTCATTGTCTGAATTTTCAGTTGGCAAAAGACAAATGCACTGTAGTAGACAAACATGCCATGTTGGCAAATTAACCAGTTCATTAATAATTCCATATTATTTGCAAAACTCAAGTGTCTTCCTGGCACAGGCTTTTCAGATGCATGCGATGAAAACAAGTTTAAAGACTCTGAGGCATCTATGTATTCTAGCTACTGCAAATACTGCTGCTGGATATCCATAGGTGTCAGGCCCACAGATCAAACAAGGAGTGCGATAGAAAACAGATCTTACATATGTGATAGGAAAAGTGCTATTGATTATGAAGAAGGTCATGGTCATTTAGCAAATCTTAATGTGAAGTCAACATGATTTAATGAAAGAAAAATCATGTGGGCAGCATGGTGGCTCAGTGGTTAGCACTACCACCTTGCAATGCTAGGGACCCAGGTTCAATTCCAGCCTTGAGCGATTGTCTGTGTGGAGCTTGCACATTCTCCCCCTGGCGGTGTGGGTTACCACCCACAGTCCAAAGGTGAATTGGCCTTGTTAAATTGCATGTAGCATAGGGATACACATCCCTATAGTATTCAGGGATGAGTATGCTAGGTGCATTAGTCAGGAGAAATGTGGAGTAAGGGAATAGGTCTGGGTGGGATACTCTTCAGAGGGTTAGTGTGGACTTGTTGGGATAGATGGCTTGTTTCTACACTGTAGGGATTCAATGATTAATTTATTAGAATTCTTTTAGGAAGTAACATGCAATGTGGATAAAAGAGATCCTATAGATATGATGGATTTGGATTTTCAAAAGATGTTTGATAAAAGCCATATCAAAGGTTACTATAAAAAATAAGAACTCATGATATAGAGGGTAACATATTAACATGAATAGAGGTAGGATAGTTAATTTGAAGCTCAGATTGGAGAAAGATTGATCATTTTTGGGTTGGCAACATACCATAGGAATCAACATTAGAGCATCGACAGTTTACAATCAATATAAATGACAAGAATGAAGGGATTGAGTGAAAAGTTGCTAAAGTTACTGGTGACCCATCGTAGGTCATACAAAATCAATACTGATCATGTGTCCTATGGCAAATGATTAGAAGCCAGCTCAATCCAATGTACAATGCACCAATCTTGCACAGAGGAAGTGAGGAAGATCAATCTGAAGATGATGATATTGAGTGACAACAATCGACAGTAAGACAACCAAATTTTCAAACAAGTGCAGCAGAGAACAGCACATAACCGTCCAGAGAGGCACACAGTAACTTGATCAGGATGAATTTTCAAATGTCTACAGCATTACATTGAAGCTTGAAATGTTAAACTTGTGTTTTACCTGTTTGTATAATTATCGAATTGACAGTATGTATCATTGCAAGTTTGCATATATTTGTTTTTTTTAATCTTTGCAAAAAGAGGAATATTGTATTATGTCTCACGGTCAGTGATGGAGGACAAATGAAGTCATGTGGAATTGGAGGTGGGCCCAGCATGGACAGGGCAACATAGTTGAGTATAAAATGCGGGCTGTTAGGAAAGCCCATTCATGAAGAAAGAAGTTTGGTTTCTGCACATTCTGCATTAGCAATATGTGTGTCTGTATGCCATCTTGTAATAAAGCAAACTACAGACTTTGCATTTGGATAGTACAGTCATAGCTCCAGAGGGAGCATTCAAGGACTCACACTTTGTCCCATTAATTCAATGGCAAGTTATGGGCCTGAGACAATTACATCATGTGCCCTGCACAGACAATTCATAAAAGTCATGTTAAGAGGTGACTGGCACCAAATGGGGGCAGGAGCCCAAGATCCTCTCCATGCCTGGGTTTCCATAACCAGAGTAGACATTTTCAGTAGACATGATAGGAAAATCATGGTGGGAAAAGCATATTTTACTTGATGTGCAATGCTTATATTAGTCCCAGTAACATCAGAAATGTAATGTCAATATTGTGGTTTGAACGATCTCAGAAGATGTTAGTTATGGCTAATAATTATATACAAACATTTCATTCCTCAGGCACGTAATATCTGGGATAGTACTGAGTTAGTATGTTACACAGAGTAGTATGTCATGATTCAAATTATGCTGGGCAAGTTGGCGTATCAGACATTTATGCCCTGTGGTCTCATGCTACGATAAACTAATGATATCATGAGCATGTTCTGTGATACTTTTCATTCATATTCTATTCTCTCTTTCTTATCAATTTCTTGCTCCTCCTTTGATGAATTCTAAATTTCTTCCAATCCTCAGGATCACATTGTCTTGGCAACTTTATCAGTCTCCTCCTTTGATCTAATGCTATCTTTAACTTCTCTAGTTAGCCAACACTTATGAACTTTTCCAGATGGGTATTATTTAAAAGAGTGCACATCTTTTGAAAAATAACCATTTATTCTTCAAATATAGCCATTGCCCACAAACAATAAAACTTTTTAATGTATTTTCCCAACTACTACAGTGGGAAAATCTATCATACTCTGGTCATTATTTCTTAAAGTTTTTAAAGATTTTAAAGTATTATGCACTCTTTCTCAGTGCATAATACTAGAACTAAAATAGCATATCCCTTAATTTGTTTCTAAACATATTTCTCAGAAAACTATTTTAAACACATTCCAGTAATTATTCTTCCACAACATTGATTTACTCTGTTTATATGCAGATTAAAGTTACCCATGACTATTGCATTTCCCTTACTAAGAGCTCCTGTCATTTCCTGACTTAAACCAAATCCTACTGTCCTACTTACCATTGAAGTCATAAAAATTGGATATTACATGAAATGGCCCTTAACATGGAATAGGTGCAGGAGGAAGCCATTCAATCCCACTGCTTGATAGTCTAAAAAACTCATATCATTGTTTTCTATCTCGTTCTGGTTCTTAACTCCACCAAAACAGATTCCGTATCCTATTCTTTTGATCAAAGATGCTCTCTCACTAATATGTTGTTCCTTCCCTTATTATTAACATGGTCTACCTTAAATATCCTTTAATATTCAGTTCCAAGTTTTGGTCACTCTGCAACCATATTCTAGTAATTAAATTATACCTTTCTACAAGCACCATCAATTTACCTACTTTCTTCTACACATGATAATTGATACTACATCACTAGATGTTAATTTTAAATATGAAATTTTGCTTAGCCATTTTTCAAACTTATGGAGCAAAGGCAGATATATGGAGTTAGGTCACATATCAGCAATTTCCTACTGATTGGCAGAAGAGGCTTGAGGGACGAAAGCACCTACTCCGATTTCCATGTTCCTGTGATAGTTCCAGGGCTGTTTCAGATGTATAATAATCTAATTCAAATATCATCCTTCTTTTTGTTCTAATAGTCTACACGACTAAACCATGTGTTCACTTAAGGGTACGTAATGTGATCGAGTCACTAAGACCTCAGTGACCCCAAAGTTCTTTTCAACTATTTTTATCTGCAAACAAATGTGTCAATAATCAGTGGACATCCATGAAAATCTTTAGATTATGATAAAGCTACATTTTTTAAAGATCAAAGAAAAATAGTGATTAATCCTATTGTTACTTTAATATTAAGCTGATTTTTTTTTACAAAACTGAGAGACTTTTGTGAATGCGTTATACCTTCTTTGTTCTTTTGTGCCAAGTTCTGTTAACAACAGCAAAAAGTAGTTAGCACAATGGCTATATTCTGTATGCATGTTAATTGAATATAAATCAGCGTTATTGCTGAGCTGAATTGAGTAGTATTTTCTTTCGAAAAAGGTTCACCCTGGTACATTAGAAGACAAAAGTTATCATATCTGCCCAGCACCGTAGCAAATGGGAGTCAATGGTTTTCAGGGGTAGGTGGAATTGTGGTTTAACTGTAGAAGCCATGATAGTGGAGTGGAACAGTGGGATTGAATGGCTTCCTCCTGCACCTATGTTCATGTGAAGGGTCTATTTCATGTAATAACCAAGTTTTGTGATGTCAATGGTAAAGAAAATTTGATTCAGGGTAAAATAAGTTGACTATTTGCTATTATTCTGTTTCCAACTCTTGCTTGGGATAGATTTCACCCTTGCTATCTATTAAGTAGATAAGCAGAAAGTGGCTTGAGTTTCCAGTTTTAATTCTGAATCCAGCATAAATTGAAAGGTCATAAATTGTCAGCTTGGAAGCTATTTAATAATACCAGTAATATTCACTAATTCTAAATTCACTAATTCTAACATAAATTCACTAATTCTAACATACTATAAAATACTATTGCTGTATATTGTAAATGAAATAAATGTGAAATCATGGAATTTTCCTTGTTAACATTTAAGGGTGGCATGGTGGCTCAGTGGTTAGCACTGCTGCCTTACAGTGCCAGGGACCTGGGTTTGATTCCAGCCTCGGGTGACTGTCTGTGTGGATCTTGTGCATTCTCCCCGTGCCTGTGTGGATTTCCTCTGGATGCTCTAGCTTCCTCCCAAAGATAGGCAGTTAGGTGAATTGGCCATGCTAAATTGCCCATAGTGTTCAGGGATTTGCAGGTTAGGTGCATTAGTCAGGGGAAAGGTAGAACAGTAGTGTAGGGGAATGGGTCTGGGTGGGTTCCTCCTCAGAGAGTTGCTGTGGACTTGTTGGGCCAAATGGACTGTTTCCACACTGTAGGGTTTCTATGATAATATGGCACTGGAAAATCAGATCAAGCTGACAGCTACTTATCAGCAGTTACACATTTTGCCAAACCCCCAACTCCACCAGCCATACCTTCTACATCTTCCCCCTCAACACCAACACCCTGTCCCACCCACCAACAGCCTTCCCAGGTATTGATGAATTCAAAGCTCTCCATTTTTATCAGCTCTCTGTTTACTTGCATGCTCATCCTTAGAGTCAGTTGTAGTGTTCAAAGTTCTTCACTGGCTTTGGAAAATCCTGCAAACATAAGGACACTATATAAATGCGAGCTCTTCCCTTTCTTTCCTTAGGATCAACAATCTCCATGTTGGTCAGGCATGTTCATCAAACTAGCAATGGCTTCAAAGTTCATGCTTGCTGGAAAAAACAACACAAGTGCATAGACTCAAAGAGGGTCTTTGCTTTAAAATGAATGATTGCTGCCCATGTGGAATCATTGACCCTGTCAGAAGAAACTGTTTTCAATAGTCAATACATGTGAAGCTGGAAAAGTACAGCAGGTCAGACTGTATCCAAGGAGCAGGAAAGTCAACGCTTCGGGCCGAAACCCTTTACTAGTCTGGGAGGGGGAGGGAAGTGGGGCTGGGGGAAGGGTTGTAATTGGTCAGTTGGAGCAGATAGGTGAGTAGGAAGATGGACAAGTGAGGTCAGGTCAGGGAGGCAAGGAGGAGGGGGAGGGCTGGACTTGGGATAAGGCTGGGGGTGGAGGGAGTTTGAAGCTGGTGAAGTCAATATTGAGGCCATTGGACTGTAAGGTCCTGAGGCAGAATATGAGGTGTTATTCTTCTGGTTTATGTTTGGCACTACTCTGACAGTAGAGGGCCAAGCATGGACATGTCGCCGGGGAAGTGGGAGGGGGAATTAAAATGGATGGCAACCAGAAGATCGGGTGGGTTGATGCATGCCAAGTGCAGATACTCCACATGCCGGTCCCCGAGTCAGCGTTTCATCTTCCTGATATAGAGGAAACCACATTGGGAGCAACAGACATAATAGATCAGGTTGGATGAAGTGCAGGTGAATCTCTAATGGATCTGGAAGGATTGTTTAAGATCTTGGATGGAGGTGAGAGGAGAGATGTAAGGGCAGGTGTTGCCCCTCTTGCAGAGAAAGGTACTGGGTATGGTGGAGAAGTTGGTAAGGAATGTAGAGTTGACGAGGCAGTCGCAGGAATGAATTGTTCCTACGGAAAGCAGACAGGAATGGGAAGGAACATGTTTTTTTGATGTTGGGGTCTGATTGTAGGTGGCAGAAATGTCGGAGGATGATGCATGGAATGTGTTTCAAATGCCAAGAGCAGTTGGCAATAGATTGTTTTTATACATCCTTCCTTGATGAATGGATCATCTGAATTGCAGCAGAAGTTGACAATAGTACCCCAGCCCCATGAAAGACAATTACTTCTCCAAGTATATTTAACTATGTTGTTTTATACTTGTGTCCATTAATCAGACCATTTTGTCATTTCAGGAATCGAAAGTCTTCAATCAGCTTTTATAATGGAGCGGCACAGTGGCTCAATGGGGGAGGGGGGCGGCAGTACGGTGGCACAGTGGTTAGCACTGCCGCCTCACAGCACCAGGGACCTGGGTTCAATTCCCACCTCGGGCAACTGTCTGTGTGGAGTTTGCACATTCTCCCCGTGTCTGCATGGATTTCCTCCTGGTGCTCCGGTTTCCTCCCACAGTCCAAAGGTTAGGTGAATTGGCCATGCTAAATTGCCCAAAGGTGTTAAGTGGACTAGTCAGGGGTAAACATAGGGGAGGGTGGGTTTCTCTTCGGAGGGTCGGTGTGGATTTGTTGGACCGAAGGGCCTGTTTCCACACTGTAGGTAATCTAACTTAAACTAGTTATTTATCAGAAATCAACTATTAAGGTAACTTTACTCCTTTGTAAAACTATGATTAAAATTCCCCGGAAACCCTTCAAGCATAGTACTACACATCCAGGCTTTTTGTTTGCTTCTGTAGCTTATAGGCAGCAAGACAACCATTGAATGTACAGTATTGGTACATTTTAGAAATTCCAGTTACAAGAAACTTTTGCTCCACTTGTCATGTTTGCACAGACCATGATGATAATTTGTTCCTTGGCTTTTTTCCCACTTGAACATTTTCATTGATGAAAACTAATGTTCTGCTTGAATGCAGCTTTTTAAAAAAAAAGGTCAGTTCCATCAAGATTAAAGATGTCTCAAGTTCAAAACAATCTAATACTTCAGAAATGTTATCAGACATCCACTTGCTGACATTTTCATTGGGAACATCTCCTCCTGCTCCAGGTGTGGATTTAGCCTTGAGAGTATTTGAAATAACTAAACCACAGAGCAAAAGCAGGATCAGTTCCAAATCTTTTGCAAAATTCATTTATTTACAGCAAGATGCTATCATCTAGTCAGAAGTGTTGGCTGCTCTGATCTTCCTGATCCAGCTTAGCCAAAATGATTTGATATTATAACAGAATAAGGTCCCTTTTATTTTGTTTTTTCTGCAAAATATCTATCAGTATTGACTATCGATTCTCTCCTTGAGTTTTTGGTATAAGGCAAGTGCGGTTAATTTTCTGCTTTGCAACTTAATACATTATTTCAGCATTCCTGCAAATGTTTGATAATTGTGTAATTTTCTTTTGATTTAATGTGTCTTGTACTTTTAGTTCTCCATGTTCTCAAGCATTCATCAACAGCAGAGGCTAAACTGTTTGATTGGGTAACACTTGGTAGCATCAAGAATCTTCTGGAAGACTATGGAAGGTGCCCAGAGAATAGGCCTGCCATGGGACAAATATTTATGCCACAGCTGTTGGTAGTAAAACTGGAAACATCATTGCCAGAGTTAAGGGCATATCCTTCAGGCGAGAGAGGAACTTGGAGTGAAAGGATGAAAATCAGTATTGTGATTCATGTGGGAACCAAAGATATAGGCAGAATTAGGAATTATTTTCTGCAAAGAAACATTAAGGACTTAGGGAAACACTGACAGTCTGAACACTCTTTAAGAAGTCAGGCATTGTCCTGTTTAACGCAGTTAAAAAAATATTTTTACCACCATAGATGCTGTAGATCTTGTAATTGTGGGACATGGTAGGACTTGCAAGTCCAACATGACTCAGGTTCAGACTCTTCAGAAGAGACATACTGGACTCAGACTATTAACTCTGCTTTTATCCCTATTGATGCTGCTAGACATGCTGCATTTCTCAAGCACCTTTTGTTGTTATTTCAGTTTTCAGCATCTACACTACTTTTCTTTAATCTCTGGATTACAAGTCCAGTATACCACCACTAAACCATCGTTTCCCCAATCTTCCTATAACCGGGGATAATTAAATTGCTAAGAATGTAATAGAAAATGGGTTTGCAGAATATTTTGTAACAGCTTCGTCGAGTAATATGTGTGGACCTAACTAGTGATAAAGCCATTTTAGGTCTCGCATTGTGTAATGAAGCAGGGTTAATTAGTAATGTCATAGTAAAATATTCTCTGGGAAATGGTAGTCATTTGAATGATTGAATTCCATGTTAAGTTTGAAAGTGATGTGCTCCAAACACAAACAATAATCTTAAACTTTTAAAAAAGCAAATTACAAAAGTATGAGAAAACTGACGAAATTTAATTGGCCAAATAGACCAAAATATATAGTTCTATTTATTATTTTATACACTGCGGAGGTTAGTCCCTGAACATATTCACAAGAGACTACCCAAAGTACGTAAACAAAAGAAAAACGCAAAATTATGTGACACTATATTACAACTACTTGAAACAAAATTCTTACAAATATCAAAAATGATATTGTCTCTGAACTTTTTCCTGTTCAGCTGGCATGACTACAATTGGTTCCTTTTTTCAGCAAAGTAATATACATTCACTTGGGTGGCACGGTGGCTCAGCGGTTAGCACTGCTGCTTCAGGGTCTCAGGTTCGATTCTAGCCTTGGGTGACTGCCTGTGTGAAGTTTGCATATTCTCCCCATGTCTGTATGGGTTTCCTCCCACTTTCCAAAGATGTGCAGGTCAGGTGTATTAGCAATGCTAGATTGCCCATAGTGTTAGGTACATTAGTCAGAGGGAAATGGGTCTGGATGGGTTACTCCTCAGAGGGTTAGTGTGGACTTGTTGGGCAGAATGGCCTGTTTCCACGCTGTAGGGGAATCTAATCTTGATACCACTTTCTTTAGTTAATGTATTTTCCTGAGACCCTTAAATAAACTGCTGACTCAACTCACTCACCACTGGACATGTGATCCTTAACACGTCTTCACCAGCCTTGTAAGATGCCCTTTTCCTCTGATACCTCCAAAGTCTATTAATTTTGAAACTTTCTTCTAAGCAGCTCAGCCTTGGATTTCTATTGCTGCTTGGATTTCTATTAACACCACCTTGGAAAATAAAAATAATTTCTTGCCGCATGAATCTGTACAATGCCTGTCTTCTTAAGGATCGTGTGGCACAGGAACAGCACAGCAAGTCAGGCAGCATCCGAGGAGTAGGAGAGTCAATATTTTGGGCATAGGCCCTTCATAAGACATTTCTGATGAAGGGCTTATGCTTAAAACGTCAACTCTCCTGCTCCTCTGATGCTGCCTGACCTGCTGAGACTCTGATCTCCAGCATATGCAGTCCTAACTCTTTTCTTCAGGATCGTTCTGACTTTCTGTGTTACTGGATTCCTGTCTCCAGGCAAACCAGATTTTTTCACTCTCTTTGTGCCTCAAATAAATGGATGTAAATGAAAAAATCTCCAGTTACCCCTCACCGTTCACAAATAAAATGAAACTTAGATAGCACTTTCCAAATCCATGACCAAAATGTCTCATAGAAGAAGGGTCGAAGATACGTGGGAATATCACCATCTATATGTTCCCCTCGAAGCAACTGAACATCCTGACTTGCTGTGCTTACCAGGATTATGACCCAGCGACTGTAAAATAACTCTTTTACTGTCACTGGGTCATAATTTCGGAATTCCCTCCATAAAGTATTGTAGGTCTACATAAACCACTGCAGCGGTTCGAGAAGGCAGCTTATCACCACCTTCTCAAGGGCAACTAGGGGTCAGCAATAAATGCTAGCCCATCTAGCAACAGCCATGTGTCATGTCTAAATAAAAAAAATCATGCTGATAATTAGCTTTGTGGAAGAGCTAAGGAAAATGTGTGCACATGGGCTGTGTAAAGATGAGTGATGTTGGAAAATTTTCTCTAATTGAATTGTGAAGAAAGTGATACAGCTCCTACTTCCATGATTTTCTTACAGGTGTAGCTAGACATATCAAAGTATGTATATATTTGTTCAAAGTATGTATATATTTCTCAACTTCTCCACTAGCTCCGAGCCAACAATAATTTTTCAATGACTGCAACTTAGATTGTTTGCAAATTTACTGAAGTCATTGTTATTGAGTGAGGTTCTATAACCTTCCCAGTCTTTGAGGGATTATAAACAAAACAAAAACCTGGTCAAGCATTGGGATGATTGCTTTTGTTGAGGTTGATGTAATTACTTTCACAACTGGGAATCTGCAGTGATTACCAGTGACAGCAGAGTCTGAAAATTTGCAAAATCAATGCTAACTTCAATCCATGGTCTTGGCATCTGGTAGGCTCATGAAGGTTTGAAAGTGTGTCTGCTTGACATTGCGGATATGGATTGATCTGCAAATAATTCCTCGGAATTACTTTTTCTCTGAGGAATTATTTGATTTTGACAACTCCCTGGTGACCTTTGTGTGTTATAATGATAATATATTTTCTCAATGACTGTGGAAATGATGTTGCAGTTGTTGTCTGATCAGCTGTGATGTTTAAAGGAGCTCATTTTGAACACTGCAAAGAACTTGCATGCAGATGGTGTTTCAGTCATATTGTTCAAGTTTTGTGATTCCACAGCCATTATATGTACCTGTAATGCATCATCTTGCTTTGTGGACAATTTAATGTCAACTAGCTTACACAACTTTAGCACAGCATTTGGACTCAACAGTAAAATGTGGCTCCTCACAACTATTAGAATTGACTTTTGGCAACAGATGTTGTGAAACATAGTTGACTGGGTCAATCTTGCATGATCTGATAAGCAATATGAAACTCACGCTCATGTAGTTTGAGTATCCAAAGGCACTATTGCCATTTGAATCATAGAATCTGCAGCATTTTGCAATGGCTTCAACTTTCCATGGATCAGAAGAAATTCCTTCAGTGCTGATAACGTTGTCGCTAGCAAGTGGGCAGTTATGTCTCAGATTCTCTTTCAGTGTGACTGTAAGGGAGAATGTCATTCCTGATTTTCAGTGTCCTTGAAGTGCAAACTGAATCATGGGCTGAAATACTTCAGCTGCTGAAATTACTCCAAAGTTGAACTTCTTATCACAAAGAAATTCCAAAAGTAGCCTGATTTTTTTTCTGCTAGCTGAATTTGATTGTACCCTGCGCTGAGTTCAAATTCCACCTGAGTACTTAGCACCACACAATCTCTCTATGACATTATTGACTGTATCAAATGCCTTTCTCACTGCATGGTTTGGTTTGATGGCCATAAATCAACACAATTCTAATCTGGTTCACGTTTTTAGGTTCCTCAATAGATTTCTCAAAAATGTCATGGTGAAGTAAATGCTGAAGCTGATTCTTGGCTGCTTTCTGAAATGAAACCAGTTTTGTCATCTTCGATGCACAACTGTGAATGAGTTAAGGTCTGAATGAAACTGGTATGCACCAACTTTCAGATCAGTGATCTCAGTGAAGTGGTCATATAATTCAAGAATGTTGGTGGTATGCATCCAAATCACAAATGTGATGATAATTACATGCAGATCTGTTACTATGTGAAAACTGAAAAGTGTGTCACACTCATAAAGTACATCATTCTTTCTCATGTCTGAATGAGATTGGTGTTTCAAAAGTTGAATATTTTCTCTCCCCTCACTTTTTCAAATGCACCTGTGTCTATGTGGTATCCCAGCAGCCAACAGTGACTGTCAGAAGAAGCTGTTCGTAGTATCTAGAAGATAGCAGAGAAGTGTTTTTTTTGGGTTAGCTGTCTCTACGTTGGCTACGTTCTCTTGCTGTTTTGCTGCGATATACATAGGTGGCACCCTCCTGCTGTGGGTGATCTATGTAGATAATTTTTCTGATGAACAACAAATGCAAGTGAAGTACTCAGGTTTCCCACAGACTTTCCTCTGCAGATAGGTGCCCCCACAATTGAAACATTGTTTATACATGTTGCAAGTGTTTGTGAGACCGTTGCACGTGTGTGATGAACAGCATTTGCAGAAGTTGATCTAGCAATGTGGTTATTGGCAGTCTCAAACACAGTAGCTCTTGACTCAGAAAGTGATAATAATCTTGCTAACTCCAAAAGGTCTGACAACTGTCATTTTTTTTAGGGACTTTCTGGCAGAGTTGGCTACAGCAACAACTTTCAGTTATCTTGACCTCCTTTTCAACCTGTTCTAGCTCACTAAAGTCACATTTGGTTGCTAGTGTTTGGCAGCACGCTGACTCAATGATTAGCACTGCTGCCTCTCAGTGCCAGGGACCTGGGTTCAAATGCAGCCTCGGTTGACTGTCTGTTTGGAGTTTGCACATGCTCCCCATGTCTGCATGGGTTTCCACTGAGTGTTCCGGTTTCCTCCCATACTCCAAAGATGGGCAGGTTGGGTGAAATGGCTGTGCTAAATTGTCCATTGTGTTCAAGGGTGTGTAGGCTAGGTGCATCATTCAGGGGAATGGGTCTGAATGGATTGATCTTCGGAGGGACGGTGTGGACTTGTTGGGTCAGAGGGCCTGTTTCCACACTGTAGGGATTCTATGGACTGTATAGAGTCATATGACATGGTCTGGTCTTCCGAAACCAGCTTAGCCAAAATGATTTGATATTGGAACAAACTACGGTCCCCATTCAAAAAGTCATAGAGATGCATAGCATGGAAACAAATTCTTCATTTCAACTCAACCGGACATCCTAATCTGACCTAGCCGCAACTGCCCCATATCCTTCTAAACTCTTCCTATTCATGTATCTATCTAGATGCCTTTTAAATGTTGTAACTGTACCCACGTCCACTATTTCCTCTGGCAGCTCATTCCATACACGGACCAACCTCTGTTCTGCTACCCTGATGTACTTGTATAGTACAATCTACTTCTAAACCATGATGAACAGTGATGAAACTTGTCTGTAAAGCACTCTTGCTTGTTTAATCCAAGCTCATGTTCTTTTGAAACAGTGTGAGAGTTCATCAAAGTCTGCAAATGTTGTCTGCAACTTTAAAAGCTGTTTTCTGAGCAAAAAGTTGGCAAAAACCATGGAAAACATTTACACTTCCTTAATTTGCAATATTCTTATCATCACTGTGAGGTTCTTGGGACTAGATACAACAAGAGTTAGCCAAAATTTTTTAAAGCATCATGATTTATTTTATTATAAAGCTTCTCCAGACTCTCCTTCTGCTGGCAGACCAACTCTGCTGGTACAATGCCAAGAAATATTGCAGTTTCAAATCATCAACAACACCACATAGGCAAAGTACAATGGAAGACATCCAATAAAGGAACTTATGAACTGAAGACCAGGATTAGACCTTTTAACCACCTTGACGTTATTCCATTATTCAATAAGATCTTGGCATAACCTACAAATCCACCATTGTCCCATTTTCCTTCATTCCTTTGATTAACAAAATTCAGACTTAAAATTCAAAATGGATCTGACACCAATTGTCATTCACAGAAGAGAGCTCCATAATTCTATCATCCTTGATTCAAATTTATAGGAAATGCCCCCAGCCTTAGACTCTCCGAGGCAGCAGAGTTTTTTTTTCTTCCTGCTTCGTTTATTTGTTCTCTTTAATAGCTTGTAAATTTGGAGCACACCAACCCATCAAATTTTAACTCTTAAAGAATATAACCTGAATTTATGGAACCACGCTTTTTTAAATTTAACCCTTGCAATCCAAACATCGTTCTGGTGAATCTAAGATGTGTCCCTTCCATTTTACCCTCTTTAAAAGGAGGTGCACATTATCTGTTCAGAATACTCTAAGTGTGAGCTAACCAGGGTTATGTGCAAGTGAACCATATAACCTTTATATTGTCCTGCTTTGTGTGTGAAATCCACCATTCCATCACAATGCAAGTTATTTTGTTTACCTGTTCAAGAAAATCATATTGCTCTATATACCTAGAAACAAATGTCTCTTTAGATTTTGCTGCTTCTAGATTTTCACCATTCCAAACGTACCTCATTCTCCTCCCTTTAGATCACATTTGCCTGCATTAAACTCCAGTTGCCACAGATTCAGTTAATCTGTTCATCTCTTTGTAATGTTATGCTTACATGTGCACTGCTCTATTGTGGCCTCTATCTCCCATTCACTCTCCACCTCATGTTGTATTTTGATGGGAAAATCTACTCGAGTACAATTCAGATTAATTGGATTTTGTAGATCCCTGAAGCTATCAGCTAGTACTTCAGCACCTCCCACACCACTTGGAACTTAAACTGATAATAGAAAGCATCAAACACTTGTAGAATCACCCAGAAGTAATCAGTCAGAAACTTTAGGCAGTTGATGATCCCTTTAAATAGAGCAGCTATTCCTGCTGCTGCACACACGTTCAACCCTGCAAGATTGAGATGTTGCTGGCTCGATAATGAATTTTAAAATGGGATGGCTGCCATCAAATAGATGCTGCATCCTGACTGACATCATGATCTGCCTGCTCTGCATATCTCTGGTGAGTGTTCACTGTGTGCATGACCAAAGCCTGCACTAATGTGACATCCAACAAGATTTTCCCCATTGTCGAGTTCTCTGGGCGCTCACTGTGCTCAAAAAGGGAAAAAAAGAACTTGCTAATTCCTGACAAATCATAATAGCAATACCTCAGCTGTAACCAAAATGACCATTGAAAGTTCTTGGTGATTTTTTGTAATGGTTGAGTTTAACACTGCTTGAATATAAATACAGTGAGGTAAAAAGGTAAAAACAAGGTCTATTCCTGATAAAGGGCTTTTGCCCGAAACGTCAATCTTCCTGCTCCTCGGATGTTGCCTGACCTGCTGTGCTTTTCCAGCACCACTTTAATCTAGACTCTATAAATGCAGTGAGTCTGACGAAATTGACGAATAACAACAGCCAGGCCAATTTCACTGAAATCCCTCAAGAATTTTACATGCAATTTTTCTTTCATGTCTGTGCCAGGAATAAAGGGAAATCAACAAGTTATGGCTGTCTTCAAAGGCTTGAACACAAACATAGACTCAGTCTTGATCAACGACAAGTAGCGTGCTGCATTGACAAGTAGCAAGAGACACAGGGAGGCGGAAGAAATGTGTTCACATGCTGTTATATACAAGCCTGTGCTGATATAGTAGGCTCGACAATGCGACATGCTGCTACCCACTTGGGCTGTGCAATCATTTTCAGCTTTATTAATGAAGAACACTGCAGGGGCCTCACAGGTAGCACTCACATCTCTTGTCTCTTAAGGAATTGATTCTGTGTAATGAAGCTATGTAAGTACATTTCTCCCTCGGGTTCCTCTACAGGACAGAGTCTCTCTCCTCCCAATAGTGGGACATCTGACCTCCAGAAGCCAGATGCAAAAGGTATGATTTGAAACAGAAGGATTGTATGTAATTGAGAGGCTATTGGGAGACTCTAACAGACCCAGAAAATTATTTGCTGGCTTTTTTCCTCACATATTTTGCACAGATGGCATTGTCGTAGCCATTGACAGAACGTGAGTTACTTTAATCGACTGCGATGATACAAACCGGAAACAGATGTCCTTGAAATTCTGCAACATGTTTGAATGGGCAACCATTCAAGAATAAGACTAATGATGTATCTTCAGTGCATGTCACAGAAAGAAATTCAGTTTAGATTAATGAAAGAATGAAGAGGTCATATTCTAAGCAAGTAAACATTTCCATTGGGTGAATGAGAGTCTCCTACAGTGTTATAATAGCAGTCTAAGTCTGTTCTGTGTGGTCCCCTGTGAGCAATCATTACGACAGCTGATATTTTTTCCATAAGGTGAGAATATGAGCATGTTAAGTGCCTGTGACCGAACATGTATACATTGGCCCAGAAATTGAAATGGCCAATAGACATTTCTGCGGGAATGTTCAGAGTTGCACATCATGACCATGCGGAAATCTTAATGTAGCTGACTCTGCAGGATTTGCCAGGAAAACTAAATTTCCTTTTGACAATTCTGTCCATCTGTAACTCTCTGAAAAAGTCACCTGGAGTAAGAGATTTCTGAGTCACTTAAGCTTAATAGTTACTTAGAAAACGATAGCAGAAATTGAAAACCTACTCTAACTCTTGGTAATTAATAAATGGAAACCCTCCCCCAAATCTTTTCCACACCTTTAATCCCAAAGCAATTCTGACTCCAACTGACCTGAATTACCCCAATCCAATTTAATCTGAGAGTCCCCTCCCTCTTTAACCTGGTACCTGCCCCTAGAACCTAACAAATAAGCCCCCATTCCCCAGCAGGACCTAACATCCCTGCCCCCACCCGACACAACCTCCTCTATCCCAATTTCATAGCCCTGTCCTGGACCTGCCAGACCTGACCCTTACCCACTCACCTGGCACCCTATCCAATCATCCATCAGTCAATGACCCCCTCCATCCAGCTGACACACAACTCCCTCACCCACATGCTATTTAATCCCTCACCCATCTGTTCCTCTTATCTCTACTAAAAGATGAAGGTGAACCCTGTGTGAGAGATCCTGTGGGTCAATTCCTACATTTCGTTGTCTGAGCCCACATTGCATCAAGTTGTTTGAAGCGATATTTGCCAGGAGGCCTAGCTAGCTTTCTCACCTATCTTACAAATTAGCCTCACTAAATATCCCAACCCCCCCCCCCCCCTGGGGCATTCCTCGTATCCACCTCAGGAACAAGTCACCAGTCAGTAGATATCTGCTGAAAGATCGGCAATCCATACGCCTGTGCATCTTTAAAAGGCCACAGTGCATCCCAATGATCACTGGCATTCTGAAGCTGCTCACTCAAGGACAGGTTGTGATCACGTTAGAAATGATGAAAATGGCACCAGGGTTCTCAAACAGAGATCTGGATGTCCTGGTCGAGGACAGGGTACAGAAAGGGATGCCCTCTTCCCTAGGGACCGGCAGAGGTCAGCTGTAAGTTGGTCTCTGACTTTCTCCACAGACCAGAGCAAGTGCCACACTTGTCAACTTGTCATGCAATCAGGCAAAGGAAGAGATGGAGTATGATGGAGGTGAATGGAAGAGCAGTTAATGGTTGTCTATGAGTAGGAGACGAGATGAGAGCCATGAGTGGATATGATGCATACCATAATGAAGTTAAAAATCACACAACACCAGGTTATAGTCCAACAGGTTTAATTGGAAGCACACTAGCTTTCGGAGCGACGCTCCTTCATCAGGTGATAGTGGTGGGCTCAATCCTAACACAGAATTTATAGCAAAACTTTACAGTGTGATGTAACTGAAATTATACATTGAAAAATTGATTGTCTGTTAAGCCTTTCATCTGTTAGAATACAGTGATAGTTTCACTTCTTTCATGTGTAAATCACAAAACCCTTTTTTTAAACCACTATCACCTGATGAAGGAGCGTCGCTCCGAAAGCTAGTGTGCTTTCAATTAAACCTGTTGGACTATAACCTGGTGTTATGTGATTTTTAAACTTTGTACACCCCAGTCCAACACCGGCATCTCTAAATCATGACTACCATAATGAAAGTTGTAATTAATGAACCTTGATGAGAAGTATGTGCAGTGGCAGAGTTAGATTGAGTGGTGACCCGGTGAGTGTGAGATAGCAGAAGATCCTTGACCTTCTTCCGGCACTACCATACATTGCATTTCACCTGGGACGCTGCACTGACCAGTCCGCTATTTGGACGCAGGCTGTCTGAGTGTGGTAGCATGGCCTCCTTTGCTGATCAGTAGAACATACCACAGCCTTCCTCACCACCAGCCAATCCACCAGCAACTCCTTTTGGTGAACTGAAGAGATGAATTGCCTTTCTCAGCTACTTCATTGTGGGTAATAGACCAGACACAAAGTGTGAGGCACAAATCCTGAATGTTAGATCTGAGGAGATGGACAGTAAGGCTGTAATTTTTGTGTCAGTGATGTGAACACCACAAAGTCCCAATGGCACTGAGCATGACTGAAATCTCCTGCCGCCTGATTCCATGAGACAGGTGCTGTAGGGGGTCAGCTGCATAATTAATGAGATGAAGAGTAGAAGGTTGCTAGGGAAAGATGACCTATCACCATGAATCTCGCTCAAAGAAGACACCTTGCTGCAAAATGGAACACTTTGTCCATTGTGTGATCTGTCCTTAACTAGAGATAAACAGCAATTCAAAATTTGTAATTAGGGATGGTGCAGTAATCTTATAGGAGTCTGAACGATGTGGACCATGATGAGATGTGTTGCAGAATTGGGTGAGACATCTGGAGTGGCCCATCTCAACATCAAGATCATCTCACTCCACCTTTGATGCTTTTCACAGGGCTTATGCCCGAAACGTCGATTCTCCTGTTCCCTGGATGCTGCCTGACCTGCTGCGCTTTTCCAGCAACACATTTCCAGCTTTTCACAGGCAGCATGGTGAGGTTCTCACTAGGCAACTGTAGGTTGCCAATTGTCAGGGATTATTGCTCATTAAGCACCTTGTTAATGGTCCAACTTGCCTGATTAATATTCAGCTTCACATCTTACCAAACTCGCCAAACAAGCTCAACGTCAGGAAATCTGCCAGGTCCCTTGCTCAGAACAACCTTCAGGTTGGAAACTGGGCACCAGCGTCTAAAGGCACACTCTGTGGGCACCAGCCACATGCATCCCTCATCGTTGGGATCTGACATGTACCAAACTCTATGAACTTTGCAGCACTTCTCCAATCCACTTACCAGACACTCCTGCTGTATCTCCGGTGTACTGGCTACTATCATTGTAATTATACTGCAAGGACATTGCATGTCCCTGTAAACTCAGGGACATCCAGCCATCTCAAAGACTGGAACAGACTGAATCTCTGGGCCTTTCACCTGCTCTCATAGTGCTCACTCACTCTGAGTCTATCTTGTATTGACTTGTCTTCCTTGCAATTAGCCACCTCAGCCAGACATTCCAGATTCATACTACTGCTGTCCTGCTGGCCATTTCGCACAGACACAAAGCCAGATGGCTTGTCATAGTTGTCAGCAGAATTCAACCAAGGCAAGGAGGATAGCCTTCTCTCAGGAGTTTTCGGTACATTAAGCCAAAGGCAGCCTTCGAGGAACCAAACGTTGGACAGCCCACAACTTGTCTTGACTCTATTTGGCCTATTGTTTACTGTTTTCCTCATGGAATGAGATACAGGCAGGTTTTATGGGACATTAAAGTCAGTGTCACAGCTATTACAAGTAAACAGATAGTGCAGAGGGTATATAGAGTTACTAGTGGAGGTTTGTGGTGGTTGAGAGTAAGTGGGTAATTTGCAGTAAGCAATAGTGAGAGTGGTATGGCATTAACCTTGATGGGAACTGGGCATAGGATCAGCGATATAGTTAGTGTGAGGTATCAGAGAGACGATGGTGGAACTTATGCTGGTGGAGTGAAAAAAAATATTGACCTTCCTCTGGCAGTGCTGGGCATTCCTACTGGTAGCTAAGTCTGCACTGACCTGGTTGGCAATTATGGACCATGTTGGTATGGTTTGGTGTCATGGCCTACACTGCTGGTCCTGGAGAATAAGCAGCTTCCATGTCTGTGCCACCCCTAACCAGTGGGAGGTCCAGGTCCTTGCTGCAAAGCATGGTGTCAATTTGACTATATCTGCCCTGTCTAGGACAAATATCTGTTACCTGTAAACCCCTGTGCTAATTTAAACCTTCACCCTGTGCTGTAATCTGCTAAAATTCGAGAGACAAAGAACTATCCCAAAAGTCACCATTTAAAGTAAAAATTAACAACTTATTCTTCAAGTCTAACAGAGAATATTAACTAACAACTATTTACGACTCTTTTCTCTTAATCCTTTCTTTTACCTTCCCCTCTACAATACTAGTCCGATAAAAAAATTCACAATTACAATTTACCAAAACATGTAATAATATTATTTCAAAATCAGTCAGCTTTGCCGATTGTAGATTTTTCTGTCTTCTTTTCTGCTTCTTAGGGATTCTGCTTCACAGGTCTTTGATAGGTAAAGGTACCTTTTAGAGAGCAGTTCCGCTGGCAGTCTGTACTAGTTGGTGGCTTGCTGCTCTTTGCAGCTCTGGCTAACCGTTCAAAATGTCTGATATTTATACCCTGAAACATCAGATCGTTTCATTGGTTATAATATTGTCAAAATACTAAATTCAAACTTGATTGGAGTTTGATATCCTTGGGCCTAATTTAAACTGATTGGCTGAATTTGAATTTGTTTTTGTCTCATAGCAACCCAGTTACTGTTGGCTGTTCGACCAAATGTTATATCTTAAATGTTCCAGTACTTTATGTGTTTGCTAAGTTCTTGCCAGCCTTCAACTCTCTTAAAGGTACATTGCACCTACAACTTCATAACATACCAGTACCCCACAGGGAAATTCCAGATTAACAGTGTTTCTCCAATTACACAACAGGCTTTTAATATTGACACAGGTAAAAAGAATGCCTGCGAACTCCAGGACATCACAGAATGGTGACTGTTTCAGGAACACTGCATGGTAAGGTGGAGTGGAAATCAGATGTGAGAGAAGCCGTAGAGATGTAGTGGGCAAGTTTGTTGGTATGGTGAGAGACCTCACTTCACCTTAGAACAAAAAAAATCAAAAAAACTCAACACAACTCAAACTTTGTCAAAAAAATTGTAAGATTCACTCCATTGTACATTTCTACATTCACATGCAAACCCAACGGAAAGAATTTTCCCTTTTTTAAAGCAAGGCGGGGGAGGGAGAGGGAGGAAGTAGCATCTTAGGTGGTAACGAACACACCACCCTAACCAGAAGGTTAACTCAGCTGATTGCCCAATCAGAGACTGTCAGTGTTTTGATCCTAAAGTCCACCATTCAAGGCCTGGTGCTCAGGATATCCCACCGTGAGAAAGAATATTTTTAAAAATCTTCTTTTCTGTACCTCTATATGTTGCCAGATTAGGATAATTGAAAGTCCCTTCTCCAACTGACCAACAGATCGCCATGATTTCCCAGACATGAAGCTACGTACCTTTCTTGGCCGTCATGGTGACAAGTAATCATGAAGGTGTCAAGTTGAGTTAAGTGGCCGTTAATTGGCCACTGAAGGGCCTTAACTGCTGTCAAATTAAAAAGAAAATGGTGACTTTCTCACCCAATATTTCTCCTTCTCATTGCTTTACCCTATCCCCCCCACCCCCCAACCACTCCCCCCACCCCGCCCCTGCCGGGAAGAGAAAATCATATCCAGTGAGTTGTAGCTGAACTAACGTGCTGCCCCTATTTGTACTCCACAAGTGGTATTCAACGTACGCTCTAGCTCCCCACCTAAAGAATGACAACATGAAGTCAGCAACCAGAGCATAGCACAAAGGAGGTGGTAAGTGATTTTGTGTATTCAGATTATTTCTGCCTCATAGATATTAGGAAGCCACAGTTAAAATTATCCACTGGAGTTAACCATTCAGAGATATCTCTTGCCAACAAATATTTTTAAAACAAAGTTGGTGTTTCCTTCTACAGAATAGAGAATGGCTTGTATGGATGGATTCCATATGACCAAATAAAATATCTTTATCATAGAACAGTTTATGAAGTCTGACTATTGATTATAACAATCGCTAACAACATACTAATTACACAGAAGGTTTATTTAAAATTATTGATTCTTTTTATATGTCATGACTGGTTCTTAGATATTTATCTAGTTGAGTTATTCATAATTAATCTTGAATAATTGATGATATTCTATAAAACTGCAGTGTGTTATCATGTTTTAAAGAATTATTTTACTTATTTGAATTGCTAATATGCTCAGCTCATCACTGAGAGCATAAGTTTGTAAACATTGCCCTTTTGTATGCTGCACTTCATAAAGCTATACAATTTGTTGAAACATCACAAAAGTTTGATATTCAGCCAGTTTTCAAATTCAGGAATAAGTTGATGAATGTTGTTTTATATGCAACCAACCTCAAGAGCAAAATACACAAATTGAAATCATACAATACTGCAGTGATATGATGAAGTGTTTTTGATAACTGTGCCATTGGTATTTTTCTCCTTCTTTCTTCTTGATACTTAATCAAAACTGAGATTTTTCCAGACTGATTATATTAGGTTAGATTCCCTACAGTGTGGAAACAGGTCCTTCGGCCCAACAAGTCCACACCGACCCTCCGAAGAGTAACCCACCCAGTCCTATTTCCCTCTGACTATTGCACCTAACACTAGGGCAATTTAGCATGGCCAATTCACCTGACCTGCACATCTTTGGACTGTGGGAGGAAACCGGAGCACCCGCAGGAAACCCACGCAGACACAGGGAGAATGTGCAAACTCCACACAGACAGTCGCCCGAGGCTGGAATCGAACCTGGGACCCTGGAGCCGTGAGGCAGCAGTGCTAACCAAAAACCAACAAAACTGCTCTCCTCTAAATTCTTCTACATCTATTTACACTCTTGTTCCTTTGGCCTTAAAAGGAATTTCAATTCCATTGTTAAAGCCTTACTTCACAAGTTTATGTTCAGTTCTCCTTCAAGCAAAGCACTCTGTTTTTCTTCAGAAAAATCTTTGAACTCAAACTGAATATCACTCCATATCACAGAAGGCTTTTCTACCACTTCTCTTTTACTCTTGAATAGCAGACAAAGAGGCTAGCTATCTCAAAAATAATCTGGCTTTCACCACTAAAGTCCAATTTTCCCAGGTTTAATAACCAAATAAGTAGCAAAGTTGGGTGTTTTCATGGGAAAACGAGTTGTTAATTCTTGTCACCATTCAGCTTCTCAATAGCATTACCATTGAGTTCCTGTTAGTCTTTCAGGCTGCTACACTTGACCACACCTGAAGAGAGTGTAGCAATGTAAATTACAGATAGAACAATATCAAATGGCTCTGCATTTAGATTTCCCCCAACAGTGCCAGCAACAAATGAAAAGCAAGGTGAATTTGCAGGTCCCATAGATTAGATTAGATTACATTACAGTGTGGAAACAGGCCCTTCTGCCCAACAAGTCCACACCAACCCGCCGAAGCGCAACCCACATGACCCCTACATTTACCCCTTACCTAACACTACGGGCAATTTAGCATGCCAATTCACCTGACCTGCACATCTTTGGACTGTGGGAGGAAGCTGGAGCATCCGGAGGAAACCCACGCAGACACGGGGAGAATGTGCAAACTCCACACAGTCAGTCGCCTGAGGCGGGAATTGAACCCAGATCTCTGGCGCTGTGAGGCAGCAGTGCTAACCACTGTGCCACTATGCCACCCACGCTGATAAATTATACAAGCATTGAGATTAGATACTTCTATATCTTACAAAGAAGGGTAGATTTATAGAACATTTTATCAACTTGTGACATGAGCACAGACTCTCTGAATATATAAGAACATTAGAATTGAAGCAGGAGTAAGCCCATATCTCTTTGAGCCTGTTGCACCATCAGTAAGATCATAGCTGAATTTCCACAGCCACTCAACTTTCCTGCCCTGTCTCCAACTCCATCAATTTCCTTGGTGTCCAGAAATGAATCAGTCTCAACATAGGATATCCTCAATGTCTCATCACCAACAGCTCTTTGGAATGAAGAATTTCTGAGTGAAGACATTTCTCCTTATCAGAGGATTACATGACCAGTTGCTTGTCCTTGTATTCTTTGGACCTGAATTTCTCTTACGTCCAAGAGATTACATGGACCTAAGTGAAGAAGGGATGACACAATACAAAGCAGAAGACATCACAACTGTATAGTGGTCCTTTCATATTTAACATAGTTATAAAATTTGCCAATGCTGCTACCAGAGCTAAGCGATGCCACAACCAATGAATCAAATCTAAGCTCTGCAGTTTAGCCACATTCAGTCATGAATGATGGTGGACAATTAAACAACTGACTGGAGAAGGAGATTCCACAACCATCCCTATCCTCAGTGATGGAAGAGCCCAGCACATCCATGCAAAAAATAAGATTGATGCTTTTGCAGCAATCCTCAGTCAGAAGTGCCAAGTGGATCATCCATCTCGGCGTCCTCCAGTGGTCTCCAGTCTTCAGCCAATTCAATTCGCTCCACATGCTATCAAGAAACAATTGGATACATGGATACTGCAAAGGGCCCTGACAACATTCCAGCAATAGGACTGAAGGATTGTGCTCCAGAACTTGCCACTCGCCTTGCCAAGCTCGTCCACTACAGTTACAACACTGGCATCTACCCAACAATGTGGAAAATTTCCCAAGTATGTCCTGCACATAAAAAGCAAGGCAAATACAACCCGGCCAATTGCTGCCTCAACAGTCTCCTCTCCATTATCAGTAAAGTGTTTAGAAGGTGTCATCAACGGTGCTACCAAGCAGCATGTGCTCAGCAATAAAATGCTCAGTGATGTCCAGTTTGGGTTCTCTCAGGACCACTCAGCTCCTGCCCTCATTACAGCCTTGGTTCAAAAATGGACAGAAGAGCTGAATTCCAGAGGTAAGGTGAGAGTGACAGCCCTTGACATTAACGCTGCATTCAATCAAATGTTGCATCAAGGAACCCTAGCAAAACTGGAAACAGTGGGTATCAGAGGGCAAACTCTCCAGTGGTTAGAGTCATAGCTGAAGCATAGAAAGATGTCGTTGTTGTTGGAGGCCAGTCATTCTAACCCGAGAACATCTCTGCAGGAGTTCCTCAGCCCAACCATCTTCAGCTGCTTCATCAATAACCTCACCTCCATCATAAGGTCAGAAGTGGGACTGTTTGCCAATGATTACACAATGTTCAGCATATTTCATGACTCCTCAGATACTGAAGCAGTCTGAGTTCAAATGCAACAAGATCTGGATAATATCCAGGTTTGGGTTGAAAAATAGTAAATAATATCCACGCCATACAAATGCCAGCCTATTACCATCACCAACAAGGGGCAATCTAACCATTGCCCCTTGACATTCAATGGTGTTATCACCACTGAACCCACCCACTATCAATATTCTGAAGGTTTCAATTGACAAAAAACTCATTTGAACTCACCACATAAACACATTGGTTATGAGAGCAGGTCAGAGGCTAGAAATACTCCAGCGAGTAACTCACCTCCCGATTCCCCAAAGCCTGTCCACTACCTAAAAGGCACATGTCAGGATTGTGATAGAATACTCTCCATTGCCTAGATGACTGCAGCTCTAACAACATTCAAGAACCTTGACACCTTCTAGGACAAATCTTTGAGGAGAAAGTGAGGACTGCAGATGCTGGAGATCAGAGCTGAAAATGTGTTGCTGGAAAAGCGCAGCAGGTCAGGCAGCATCCAAGGAACAGGAGAATCGACGTTTCGGGCATAAGTCCTTCTTCAGGAAAGAAGAAGGCCTTCCTGAGGAAGGGCATATGCCCGAAACGTCGATTCTCCTGTTCCTTGGATGCTGCCTGACCTGCTGCACTTTTCCAGCAACACATTTTCAGCACCTTCCAGGACAAAGCAAACCACTTGACTGGTATTACACCCACAAGCATCTATTCCCTCCACTAGTCAACCCACAGCAGGTGGACTGCAGCAGTTCAAGAAGGCAGCTCACCACCACCTTCTCAAGGGCAACTAGGGATGGGCAAATAATGCTGGCCAGCCAGCGATGCCCACACCCCGCAAATGGATAAAACAAACTGATACTACATTACCAATAATAGTTTTTTTGTTGGTATCTTGAATTAAAAGTGATTTTTGAAACTTGTGTTATGTGGTTCAGACAGTTGTTGGACTTTAGATTCATTGAATCACAGAGTTTTCTATGACACAGTAGGGGATAATTCAACCCATCAAGTCCCTATCAATTCCCCATGGACAATCCAATCAATATCCTGTACAACCTCCATATCCCTGCAACTGTTTTCATATAAGCACCCATTAATTTTTATATAAAAAGCCATTGTTTCTGCATCCACCACCCTTCTGCAGTTTGGCGATGGTAAAAGCTTTGGTCAGCTTGCCACCAGCAGGATAGAATTTCCCCTCTTCCCTAATTTTCCCTGTAATCTCTAGAACCCACATATAATGAAAAGCTGCAGGTTCAAGCAGTGACACTCTTATAACATAATTCTACATATCCACACTTGTTTCTTCTGTGCTTCTATATCCATCTCGACAACATGCTGTTACCTGGTTTGCCATTCACTCAGCACAGATTGTCAGAGGTATTACGCTAGTGCTTGGGGACTTACCCATCTTACCCACACAGAGCCACAAACTCATTCACAGAGGATGAACCTTTAATATGGAGACCCCCATATTGCATTTCTCGGCTATAAAGTAAATGATAAACTTGCCATTGAAAATGTGCCACTGAACAGTGTGGCCCCATAAACTTTAAAAGCTGAAAAATGTCATGGAAATCTTTGAGGCTTCCAAGTGGCCAGTGCTATAAAAGTTTTGATTACCCATGCTTTATCAAGCCTTACTTTCATTATCTTCTTGCAACTGATAGACTTCTTCTGGCAATAGTTAAGTATTGGCCCTTACTTGGTAATGAGAGCTGACTGAAAAATCATAATCACACTTCATCTCAACTGTTCTAGTGCAATGCATCTCTGGTTGTTTGTGAATAACACTGGTCCAGAAAATTGGCCCTCTAGCATCCAACCTTCAGCTTTCAATCTTTCTTGTCATTTTCAATTTTATCAATATGACAATGATCAATGCACAGTGAATGCTCTTCTATTTTCTATATTTAACATTCTATCCATTCCTGCTTCTAACACATTTTTATATTTAACTGAGCATTAATTTTTCTGTTTAACGTTTGCATTCATTTATCAATTAGATTTGTATCATTAATAATCACAGGCAAGGTTCCGGAAGACTGGAGGTTGGCTAGCTTGGTGCCACAAAAGGTGGTAAGGAAAAGCTAGGGAACTATAAACAGGTGAGCCTGACGTCGGTGGTGGGTAAGTTGTTGGAGAGGATCCTGAGGGGCAGAATTTACATTCAAAGTTTGGAAGAAGATAGCAGACTCATAGCAGAAGCAGTAATGCAAAGGTTAGAACAAACAGTCTTACCACAAATTCAACCCAAACTCTGGGTCAGATATGTTGATGACATCTTTGTAATCATTAAAAACACAGAAATAGAGAAAACACACCGGATCATCAACGCCACACTCACAGGAATCCGATTCACTAGAGAAGAAGAAAAGGATAACCAACTCCCATTCCTAGACGTGTGCCTAAGAGAAAGACAACGGAACGAGGACATGCCGCAACCCAAAGGATTAGCCACACTACCATACATCAGGAGCATTTCAGAACTGACAGCCAGACTACTGCGACCACTAGGACTTATAACAGCACACAAACCAACAGCCACCCTCAGACAACAACTCACCAGAACAAAGGACCCGATACCCAACATGAGCAAAACTAATGTAGTGTATAAAATCCCATGCAAGGACTGCACAAAACACTATATAGGACAAACAGGAAGACAGCTAACGATCCGCACCCATGAACATCAATTAGCCACAAAACGACACGACCAGCTATCCTTAGTAGCCAAACAAAGAACAGCCAGGGAATTCCTAGAAGCATGGCACTCATCCACAAACTCCATCAACAAATACATCGACCTGGACCTAATATACCGGCCACTACAGCGGACAGCTGAAACTGACATCCGGAAGTGGCAGGGATAGGCCACTATAAATGCCGCAGGAAACACCACAGAAGCGCTTCACAGGAGGCTCCCAAGCACTGAGGATGTCACCTAGACAGGGGACGAAACGTTTGCAACAAAAAATTTCCAGCTCGGCGAACAGAACACAACAGCAGAATTTACATGTATGTGGAAAGCCAAGGACTGATTAGGGATAGTAAACATGGCTTGGTGCAAAGGAAATCGCATTTCATGAACATAATTGAGTTTTTTGAAGAAGTAACAAAGAGGATTGATGAAGGCTGGGAAGTGGATATGATCTATATGGACTTCAGGAAGGCATTTGACAGGTTCCTTATGGTAGATTGGTTAGAAAGGTTAAATCAGATGGAATCCAGGGAGAACTAGTCATTTGGAAACAGAACTGACTCAAAAGTAGGAGACAGAGGATGGTGGTGCAGGGTTGCTTTTCAGGCGGGAGGCCTGTGACCAGCGGTGTGCCACAAGGATCGGCACTAGTTCCACTGCTTTTTGTCATTTATATAAATGATTTGGATGTGAACATAGGGGGTATTGTTGGTAAGTTTGCAGATGACACCAAAATTGAAGGTGTAGTGTACAGCGAAGAAGGTTATCTCAGATACAGTGGGATCTTGATCAGTTGGGCCGATGGGCCGAGGAATGACAGGTGGAGTTTAATTTAGATAAATGTAAGGTGCTGCATTTTGGAAGGGCAAATCAGGGCAGGACTTATACACTTAATGGTAAAGTCCTGGTGAGTGTTATTGAACAAAGAGATCTTGGAGTGCAGTTTCATAGCTCCTTGAAAGTAGAGTCGCAGGTAGACAGGAAAGTGAAGAATGTGTTTTGTATGCTTGCCTTTATTGGTCAGTGCATTGAGTATAGAAGTTGGGAGATCATGTTGTAGCTGTACAGGACATTGATGAGGCCACTTTTGGAATATTGTGTTCAATTCTGGTCTCTCTCCTATCAGAATGATGTTGTGAAACTTGAAAGGGTTCAGAAAAAGATTTACAAGGATGGTGCCAGGGTTGGAGGATTTGAGCTATAAGGAGAGGCTGAATAGGCTGGGGCTGTTTTCCCTGGAGCGTCGGAGGCCAAGAAGTGACCTTATTGAAATTTATAAAATCATGAGGGGCATTGATAGGGTAAATAGTCAAGGTCTTTTCCCTAGGTTAGTAGAGTCCAAAACTAAAGGGCATAAGTTTAAGGTGAGAGGAGAAAGATTTAAAAGGGGCAACTTTTTCACGCAGAAGGTGATGTGTGTATGGAATGAGCTGCCAGAGGAAGTGGTGGAGACTGGTACAATTTCAACATTTAAGAAGCATCTGAATATGTATAGGAAGGGTTTGGAGGTATATGGGCCAAATGCTGGCAAATGGGTCTAGATTAATTTAGGATATCTGGTCGGCATGGACAAGTTGGACTGAAGGGTCTGTTTCCATGCTTACAGCTCTATGATTCTATACAGTTGTAAGTCATGTAGAGTAAATGATAAATTAAACACTAATATTTGGAACAATGGATGATTAACTACTTAATGACTATATAATAAAAGTGCTTTCACTCCCTTATTAATAACCAATCCTAAATACACAGTTCATTTCACACAGATGATATGAGGAAAAGTTTTTGTCAAAAAATCAATGAAGCATGTTGGACAAGTTTTAATGGACTGTGAACAGATTCATTCCATTCAAAGCAAATATTGTACTTTTTACTGCAAGTTATTTAATAATGGTCAGACAGTTATATCTATGCTCAAACAGATGTTTATTACATCAGCTTTTGAATATGAATTTGCTATGTGGTAAAGTATATCATCAGTCATCAACCAACATGATATTGTTTCAATAATAGCACAGATTAGAACAAGCACAGTCAACAAAACCTAACAATATGGTCAAGTTAAATTAAGCTAAATTTTACTGAATATTTTTAAAGTTTGCACAATACAGTGGGGAAATAGGTATTAAAAAAATGACTTGTATTGGCACTGGATGTCTCAAAGCAGCATATCTGATGAAGTATTTGTAAAGAGTCGACATTTAAATAATGTAGGAAATGTGTCCACCAATACGCATACATCAGAATTGTATAAACTGCAATGGCATATTGATCAGGCAAAAGGTTTTTAAAATGTTGATTGGGGGATAGACATTGTCCAGGTCACTGAGAATGACATCACACTCCCTCATTACTACATTGTCACGATATCCTTTCAGCCACCCAAACTGGCAGATGGGTTTAATGTTTAATTCAAAAGATGGCAGTTTTGACAGTGCAGCATTCCTTTAGTACTGCAATGAACCGTTAGTTTATGGGAAGGGCAGAGCCTGTGTGTTTTGTGCCCCTTAAAGCTCCAAAATGATGTTCATGCCAAACATGAGCCTCTGATATGAAGTGCATCAGGTGTCATTTTAAGTAATGGTTAGCACATGTACAGTCACTTGAGGTATGCAGGACAGGTAGATTGAAATAAGAAACAGGCTTGTCTTTACTCCAAGAGATTTACAATCAGATCTCGACTTTTCGTACCTGCCTTTATTCAGGATATCTTAAGATGCCCAGAAACAAGTGAAATTCTAGAGCACAGAAAGAACATTGATCTGATTCGGTGCAGTTTCCTGTATGTTGAATATATAAGAGTCTGTAGACTAATAAAGATCTGTTGAAATAAACCAAAGTATGTTTATCCGCAAGTGTTACTAGATACTATCAATATTTATCAAAAGAGCTTTAGAGGCCATTATATCATTAGTCAGCAAGGGTTTAGGAGCTATAGGTCATGCCTTGCAAATCAATTGGAATTCTGTAAGGAGACATTGTGGACTGCCTAATGTAAATAATACATACTAATTTTCAAACCACATTTTGAAGAAAGCTAATCAGAATGATTCCAAGGCTTAGGTTTTATTGAGGGGAGTTGATTAAATTATCTTTATTCCCATTGGAGAATTACATGGGAAAGTAGGAAGAAGGTGTTAGAAGATGAATAAGGATATTATCGAGGTTCTTGAAATTCTGAAAGATGTTGTCAATGTGGACAGGAGATCATTGAGTTGAGATTGCAGGCTTTAGGGCATACGAGTTTAAAACTGACAAACCTCGAAACAGATTGTAGTTGAGATCTCACCCCCAGACAAAGGCAAATACTATCAAGGTGATTAATTTGCAATCAGTCAAAGAGCAACAGCAAAATCTGCCAGAGCTGTCAGTGGGTTCCTGACCCACCTGCCATTTTGACTGCTACTGTCAGTTAAAATTTCTACCTGAGGTAACAAAATTTGTTTAGCTTGCTTCTGAAGTTGAAGGGATAAATTAAAGATAGTTTCACAGATCAGAAGCATGTAGCTGAAAGCTTTGCCTTCACTGGTGGATTGGATATAACAAGGAATAAACTTCTTTCAAATGTGAAGGTGAAGGGTATAGTCTATAAGTAAAGAAAGTTTTGTAAAGAGAGCAGGACCTGAACTGTGGAATTGTTCGGACATGGAGAAGGAGATCTCCAGTGAATATACTTGCTGTACAAAAGGTTCATAGGTGAGAACAAGGTGATGGTGTGTTGGATAACCTGTAGTGAACTTCAAGCCAGAGTGCATATTGATGTAATGATTAAATGCTTGCATATTTGTCTGTCTGTAATGCTCCATAGCTTTGTACCTAGGGTGAGGTTTGAGGGTTAGGCTGTAAATTATTTGGATACTTTAAACTTGTTTGCAGGTCTCATGTCTGTAGGACAACAATGTGGATCACATTTTGTAAAAAGTAACAGTGTATGTGACTTAAACTTGCAGAGGTCATCTGTAGCCTCGTGTTTAGGCAGTGATAATGGTTCTCATAGGTATATGGAGACAACATTAAAAATGAAATTCAAGAAATCAAAAACAAAGTAACAAGATTAAAGACCCAGAAGCTAAAAGGTCAGGACTGTGCCTGAGTTTACTAACTCTATGATATCAGTTAAAAAGCAGATTAGTATTCATAATGTGGAGAAAGTAATGAGAAATAAAGAATGAGAAAGTGTGTCAGATAATTTCAGAATCACTTATTAACGTTTTATTGCTTGTTTTGAGAAATTCTGTCTTGTTTAAATTTCAAGAGTGGGAATGCTTGCACTGAGCACAGTCGATATTTCACCTTGTTGTTCATTTCTTCCCAACTCCAGACACACATGTTTGAAGGCCAGGCAGTAAAGAAGAAGAAATTACTTCACAGTCTCAAACTGCTTCCCTGTCAAAGTAGAGGTGCCAATGAGGCAATAGTGACTTTGCACCGTGGCATTTGATTCACAGTCAGAGAGAGTGGGGAAAATGATTTATTTTGAATCATATAGCTAGTTGTGTTTCTTCAGCATAATTTAAATTATTTTAAAATTAGTTGCAAATCGTTAATCTTGTTGCTTTACCATCTGGGTTGGAAGGTTTATTGTGGACTCCCCCAAGAGTCAAAGATAGGACCCCTGCTCCTCCTGACATATATTAATGACCTAAGTCTTGGTGTACAAGGCACGGTTTCAACATTTGTGAGTGATACAATACTTGAAAGTATTGTAAACTGTGAGGAGGATCGTGTAGAACATGAAATAAAGGAACAGCAAGGTTGGTGGAAATGGCAGACAGGTGGAACATGTTATTTGCTGCAGAGAAGGACGAAGCAATTAATTTTAGTAGAAATTAAGGGTGGGGAGACAGCGCAAAATGAAAGGTATACTTCTAAAGTGGGTGCAGGAGCAAAAGGCCAAGGTCTATATACATATATAAATCATTGATTTGCAAGAATGTTTAATAAAGTTTAAATATAGTACGCTGGGCTTCATCAGCAGAGACACGGCAAGCAAGTTATGTTGTATTTGTATAAAGTCTCGGTTGAAAATCCACCAGACTATCTGTACCACATGTTAGGAGGGATGTGAAAGTATTAACAACGGTATAGAAACAATCGTCAAGAATAATACCAGGAAGGAAAAATCGTCATGTAGATAGATTGGAGAAATGGAAACATCTTTGGAGAAGAGAACATCAAGTCAATTGGCAAACAGAAGCCATACATTTAAAGTGACTGACAGAAGAATGGCACCATGAGGAAGAACATTTTCACACCACAGGTGACCAGGATCTGGAATGGAGTGCCTGAGTATGTGTCAGAAACATATTCAGTTGAGGCATTCAGAGGGAATTAGGTTATTATCTTTAAACAAAGAATATGCAGGCTTAAGGAGAAGGCATTAAGTTAATTGCTCTTTCAGAGAGCCAGCGCAGACATGTTGAGCTCAGTGTTGGAATTATTGTAATCATTCTATGATTCTGTGAAAAGTATGTTCATTTCTTTATTCACCCTTGCCAACCGTGAGCCTATAGTGACATTGTCATTGCAAGGCAGTAAAAATGTCTTTCCCCTTAATGAAGCTTCCCTGTAATTTGCACTCTTTGCCTTCGTCTGTTTGTGGTGCTTGTGTACCGGTTATTTCAAAATTACACTCTGCTTTCTGGCAACTCATCCTGCTTTGACTATCTTACTTTTAGCCACCCCTCACATTTCTAATTCAAAATCCTTTTGAGGATATCACACCAAGTTTCTTGCCAAGATACTTTTGGTTCGCCTTACTCAGTATCTGTGCATCTTTTCCATAACAATGCCATCTCTATTCACCTTGCTCTCTGTCCGCTGAGTTTACTGCCCTTTCTTCCTCCCTCTGTATACATGCACTTCCCCACATACATGACTACAATCTTCATACTGACACCTCACTTAGCTTCAAAATGTCCATCAGAATTAACGCCAAGACAATCTTTGATCACTATCTTTTATCACGCATATTGCCCCTTCCAACTCTTCCGTGTCCACCCCATGGGAATAGTTTTTTTCTCTCATTGCTAAGTAATTCACAACCATCTCCCTTGTTGTTTGCAATGTATTAAGACAGTTCTATAGCTTCCAACTTATTTATGTCACACCTCATAACTTCTTTTGTGATCAGGTCCCTACTGGGATTATGCTTTCTCACCCTGATATTTACCCTGGTACAACCTTTACATCCACTCAGCTTTGGGTTCACAGATTTGAATGTCTTTGCTAGACAGTTGGATCACTTAAGCATTGACAAGTTAAGCTGCTGATCCAAACCTCTGACAATTAATATGTGGAGATCATAGACCTCATTGACAATAAGATTGCAAAGATTGAGGCCACCTAATCAATTCCTTCTGCCAGTTCAATTCCTTCCCCATGCCCATCGGCCACTTACTTGTAATGTTCTTTGCTTTCCTAACTCAAATTTGCATCTTTCTTAAAATGCTATCTCATTTAGTGGGATGCTTTCTCTGACCTTATCTCATCCTTGATCCTGTTATGGTCAAATTGCTTACCAGTCAACCTCCTTTCCCAGGCTTCACATTAGCTGAAATTTATTAATGGTTTCCTTTCCTCAGGTACTGGTTCCTCTCCTTCACATACCTACACTGACTCCTCTGTTCTTGCAAGCTACTGTATCTTCTGCAACCTGTATTGACTTTTCAATGTTGTTGAACCTGCCTCCAATTCACAAATCCTTGAACATTTTTCCTGCAATTTCCTGTTTCAAGATTTCCAGTCATGTTTCTCGACCAACCACAATTTTCCTCAAAGTCACTCATGACATCTTACATGACTTTGAACTTAGTAAATTAGCCTTCTTTATCCTCCTTTACTCATCTACATCTTACAATACAGTTCACCATGATAACCTGCACAAGTAGTTCGTCTCCACCACCATTTGAGTGGGACTGCTGTTGTTTGATTCCATTCTTATTCCATTGTAGGAAATCCAAACCAATGACTTCTTCTGCCAGCTACACATTGTTAGCTCTGGAGTAACCCGAGGATTCATTCCTATCCTCCTTTGGTTTCTCATCAAAAGAGATCCTTTTGGTGGCATCATCCAAAAGCAGTGCTAAAGAAAAACATAAGAACTAGGAGGACGAGCAGATAATTCAGACTCTTGTGCTTGCTCAGCCATTCAATACTATCATGGCCGATTCACCTCAGCCTCGACTCCATTTTCCTGCCTGCTCCCCATAACCCCTCAAACTGTTACCAATCAAAAGTATGCCTGACTCATCCTTAAGTTTATTCGGAATCTCGGCACGCACTACCATTTCACAGATTCACAACCCTTTGAGAGAAGTAATTTCTCCTCATCTCTGAATTAGATCTGATACACCTTATTCGAAAGCTACGATCTTTCATTCTGGGTTGCCCCAAAAGAGGAAACGTCCTCTCTATGTCTACTTTGTCAATCCCCTTTAGCTTCTTATGTACCTCAATTAGATCCTCTCTCATTCTTCTAAACACTCTAGAGTATAGGGCTAAACTACTCAATCTCTTTTTATAAAACAAACAGCTCAGCTCTGGAATCAGTCTAGTGAATCTTCTTTGATCTGACTCTAATACAACTACATCCCTCCTCAAGCAAGAGGATAGAAATAGTACACAATACTCCAAGTGCAGCCACAGTTAGGGCAACACTTCCCTAATTTTATACTATATTCCATTAGCAATGAAAGCAAAAATTACATTTGCCTTCCTTATTATGGAAAAGATGATGGTCTATTGGAATTATCACTAGACTATTAATTCAGAGACCCAGATAATGTTCTAGGGAACTAGGTTTGAATCCCACCATGGCAAGTGGTAGAATTTGAATTCAATTTTAAAAAAACTGTAATTAAGAATCTACTGATGACCATGAAATCATTGTCGATTGTCAGAAAAACAGTGATGTCCTTCATGGAAGGAAATCTGCCATCCTCACCTGGTCTGGCCTGCATGTGACCCCAGACCACAGCAATGTGGTTGACTCTCAAACTGCCCTCTAAAATGGCCTAGCAGTTGCACCAATCGCTACAAAGTCTCAAAGAAATTAAACCGGACAGATCATCTGGCATCGACCTAGGCACCGAAAAGGACAATGGCAGAAACAGCCTTGTTAACCCTGTAGAGTCCTTCTTACTAACATCTAGTGGCTAGTGCCAAAATTGGGAGAGTTCTCTCACAGACTAGTCAAGAAACAGGCTGACATAGTCATACTCACAGAATCATACCTTAAAGATAATGTCCAGATCCCACCATCAACATCCCTGGATATGCCCTGTCTCACCAGCAGGACAGACCCAGCAGTGATGGAGAACAATGGTAAGTAGTTGGGAGTTCCTCTGGGATTCTCCAGCATTGACTCCGCGACCCGTGAAGTCAGGTAGCTTCAAGTTAAACATGGGCAAGGAAACCTCCTGCTGATTACCATGTTCTGTCTTCCCTTGGATGATGAATCAGTACTCCTTGATGTTGAACAACACTTGGAGCAAGCACTGAGGATGACAAAAGCACAAAATAAATTCTGGGTGGGGTATTTCAATGTTCACCATCAAGAGTAGCTCAGTAGCAGCATGACTGATCGAGCTGGTCAGGTCCTAAAGGACATAGGTGCCAGACTGGGTCTGCAGCAGATGGTGAGGGAACTAACAAGAGGGAAAAAAATACTTTATCTCATCCTTAGCAAACTGCCAGCTGATGATGCATCTGGACATGACAGTATTGGTGAGAATGACCACTGCACACTCCTTCTGGATACTGTCTTCACATTAATAATAACGTCCATTATGTTGTGTGGCACTATCGCTGTGTTAAATGGGGCAGGCAATGAACAGAGTCAAAAAGTGTGGCAGTGGAAAAACACCGCAGGTAAGGCAGCATTCGAGGAGCCAGAGTTGACATTTCAGGCATAAGCCCTATATAAGTTCCTGATGAAGGGCTTATGGCTGAAATGTTGAATCACCTACTCCTCAGATGCTGCCTGACCTGCTGTGCTTTTCCAGCACCACACGTTTTGACTCTGACTCTCCAGAATCTGTAGTCCTCACTTTCTGTCAGACTTTGAACAGATCTAGCAACTCAACACTGGGCATCCATGAGGCGCTGAGGGTCATCGACAGCAGCTGAGTTGTATTCCAATCTGTAATCTTATGGCCCAACATATCCCCCACTCAGATTACCATCAACAAAGGGATCAACCCCAGTTCAATAGAGAGTGCAGGAAGGCATGCCAGGAGCAGCATCAAGCATACCCGAACTTGGTGAAGCCACCAAACAGGACTACTTGCATACCAACCAACATAAGCAATAAGTGATAGATAGAGCAGAACAATCTAATTTCTGCACGACAATAGTGACATGCCTTGAAAAATTAATTCAAGGTAATTTGGAACTTCTTGAGGTTGAAATGCGCCATGTAACTTAAAGCTCTTAGTAATACAAAATATTTCAAAGAATTCAATTCAGTAACTTGTTACTTCTAATTATTAAAAATAAATTATGGCCTTTTCCTTTGAAGTGTGTTTAAATAAATAATTTTAAATTCTGTAGTTCACTCACTAATCTGTTGAATTGCGGCTCTTCTTTACCATATCCAGTGCCTAATGTTAGTTATATTTCATCATGGCGCATTGCTACTGGAAGCTTGGCATAAAAACAGTTTCTTTTTTTGCAAAAATATACTTTATACATAAACTATAAGCACATGACAATATAGTTAAAGACAATCATTACAGACAATACAATAAAAATATCAGGTAATTCGATTCACTTCATGTGATATCAAGAAATTGTTGGAGACACTGAGTACTGCAAAGACTACGGGCCCCGACATCTGGCAATAGTACTAAAGACTTGTGCTCCAGTACAGTTACAACACTAGGATCTACCCAACAACATGGAAAATTTCCAAGAATGTCCTGTACAAAAAAAGCAGGACAAATCCAACCCAGCCAATTATTGGAAGGTGTCATCAACAATGCTACAAAGCAGCATCTGCTCAACGATAATCTATTTAGTGACACCCAGTTTGGGTTCTGTCAGGGTCACTCAGATCCTGACTTCATTACAGCCTTGGTTCAAATATGGACAAGAGCTGAGATGAGGTGGAAGTGACAGCCCTTGACATCAAGGCTGCATTTTACCGAGTGTGCCATCACAGTGCAAAACTGGAATCAATTGTTATGAGGGGGAAAACTCTCCAGTGGTTAGAGTCATATCTGACACATAGAAAAATGGTCATGGTTGTTGGAGTCAGTCATCTCAGTTCCAAGTTAAAAATCACACAACATTAGGTTATAGTCCAACAGGTTTAATTGGAAACACACTAGCTTTCAGAGCGCCGCTCCTTCATCACAACCACCTGATGAAGGAGCGACGCTCTGAAAGCTAATGTGTTTCCAATTAAACGTGTTGAACTATAACCTGGTGTTGTTTGATTTTTAACTTTATACACCCCTGTCCGACACCGGCATCTCCAAATCATCTCAGCTCCAGGACATCTCTGCAGGAGTTCCTCAGGATAGTATCCTAGGCCCAACTATCATCATCTTCTTCATCAATGATCTTCCTTCTGTCATAAGGTTAGAAGTGGGGATGTTTGCCAATGATTGCACAATGTTCAGCACCATTCATGACTCCTCAGACACTGAAGCAGTCCGTGTTCAAATGCAACAAGATCTGGACAATATCCAGGCTTGGGCTGACAAACAGCAAGTAACATTCGCACCACACAAATGCCAGACTATAACCTTCACCAACAAGAGAGAATCGAACCACCATCTCTTTATATTCAATGGTGTTACCATCACTGAATCTCCCATTATCAACATCATGGGAGTTACATTGATCAGAAACTCAACTGGACTCACCTCATAAATGCTGTGATTACAAGAGCAAGTCAGATGCTAGGAATATTGTGGCGAGTACCTCACTTCCTGTTTCCCCAAAGCGTGTCCACCATCTACAAGGCACAAATCAGGACTATGATGGAATACTCCCCACTTGCCTGGATGAGTGCAGCCCCAACAACATTCCAGAAGTTTGACACTATTCTTGTCAAAGTAACCAATGTAGTTGGCACTGCATCCATTCCCTCCACCACCAACACCCAACAGCAGCTGTGTGTACTATCTACAAGATGCACTGCAGACATTCACCAAAGATTCTCAGACAGCACTTTCCAGACCCACAACCACTTCCGTCCAGAAGGACAAGGGCAACAGATACATAGGAACACCGTCACTTTCAAGTTCCCCTCCAAGCCACTCACCATCCTGACTTGAAAATGTATCACTGTTCCTTCATTGTCGCTGGGTCAAAATCCTGCAATTCCCTCCCGAATGGTATTGTAGGTCAACCTGAAGCAGGTTTACTGCAGCAGTTCAAAAGACAGCTCATCACCACCTTCTCAAGAGCAACTAGGCTCAGACAATAAATGCTGGCCAGCCAGCAATGCCCACATCCCACAAAAATTAATGAATTTTTAAAATTACGGCATACCTGCATACTAGTTTTGTTATGTTACACGTATGCTAACATGTCTCAGTCCTATCTCACCACTATTGTTTTTTTGGATTCCTCCATTGTCTCTGATATGTCCCACTGCATGCTCATCATCCAGTAGTAGGTGAGCAGAAATTTCTTCCAACCAAATACTTGGGGGACGGAAGCCATTGTCTTTGGTAACAATCACAAACTCCATTTCCTGGCTACCCTTTTCCATGACTGGCAATTGCCTTAAAATGATTAAGATTGTTTTGTAAACTTGATATGTGTTGTACCCATGTTGAATTCTTGCCCACACATCTGCACTATGACTACACTTCCATTGTATTTTTTAATTCCCACACTGCTTCAACATCCCTGTTCTGAAACTCTTATCCAAACTGTTTTATCAACAGTAGTCATGATTTGGAGATGCCGGTGTTGGACTGGGGTGTAAAAAGTTAAAAATCACACAACACCAGGTTATAGTCCAACAGGTTTAATTGGAAGCACACTAGCTTTCGGAGCGACGCTCCTTCATTAGGTGATTGTTCACCTGATTGTTCTACTGCTGCAATTTTAAAATCCTTATCATTGTTTCCAAATCCTTCCATGGTTAAACCCTTCCCTTTCTCTGTCACCTTCTCCAGCCCTGCAAGCCCATCAGAGTCCTGTAAGCTTCCAATTTACGGCCTTTGGGTATCCCTGATATTAATGAATCCACAGCAGGTCAGGCAGCATCCAGGGAACAGGAGAATCGACGTTTTGGGCATAAGCCCTTCTTCTTAAAACCCTTCCCTTTCTCTGTCACCTTCTCCAGCCCTGCAAGCCCATCAGAGTCCTGTAAGCTTCCAATTTAAGGCCTTTGGGTATCCCTGATATTAATGAATCCACGACTGTTAGACATGCTTTTACCCACCTTGCTCCTATGATCTGGATGAAGTGCAGTCAACATGTAGGAATGGGATAGGGATGTCTGTTCCAACTGAGAAAATATGTTTGCAATGAGAAACATTCATTCTAAAAAAAACATTTTCAGTCAATCTGTTGGGACATGTTATGACACACCTCTGGGGCAGGTGAGACTTGACCCGTGACCTTTTGACCCAGAGGTGGGGGCACTATCTCTGCACCACAACATCCAAAGCTTTCATTCTATTGTGACAAATACATAAGCACAGATTAAAAAAAAACAAAAGGTACAGGAGACCAACTCAAATTAAAAATGAATTTTGAATGATTATACCCAGGAGTGCTTTATGAGACTGAGATAGTCCATTGCTTTATGTTATCTTTGCAATTGTTTCAGCTGCCAGCTGAACATTTTAACTGTGTTGGGATTTACAGAGATTCAGATGAAAATATTATCCACTGAATATCCTTTACATTCTCATAGACTCTGAAAACGTTGACAATATACACAGAATAAGTATTCCTTATGTAAACTTGTAAGTGAAAATTCAGGAAGTAACTTTGTTTTAAGATTAACTGTGAAACAATTGGTTGCCCCAGCACTTTAATATGGTAGCCGACTGTAAAGAAGTTACAAACAGACAATTAATGAACTCCTGCTGTGAGCTTGTCAGATAACTTGCTTTTGGGAAAAGCTGACTGAATAGGAAAATGGACTGGTTCTGAAGGGTTAACACTTGCTGAGCTTCACAGCGATATGTAGGGAACCATGTAAAATATAAACTGCAGATAAAACATTTTTTTTATTTGAAAAGGAAAGTATTCTTTTTTTAACATCTTGTTATCACCTTTGAGATGAAGCTTCAATTTCTAAGATTTTCAACAGTGCTTCATGTTCAACAGTGAAAATCTCAGCAGCATCATACTGAAATTTGTTGAACTGTTAAGATTTATGGTGGGAAATTGTTAATCTGACCCATTCTCTTACAGAAACGCAAAGGTAACAAGCCTAAGAGTGATCAAAAAGGAAGCATAATCTATATTTACTCTCTTGTATCACATTTGGCAGACTGACAGGGAGACAAGGGAATATCGTACATCCCATTGAAAACATTGGCCATCTGAAACAAGGAAACTTTGATACCTTTAATCCACAGACATCACCATAGTAACAGATTCCACACTCTCAGGCACACCCAGAGTACAAAACTATTTGAATACAGTTATTTTCCACGTTGTCTCTGTACAACTGCACTAGATAAAACTAGTGGGAGAGTTAACAGTTGAAGTAAACCACACAATGTTCACTGAACAAACGTCACAGTTGTCCTATTTTAAAACTACTCTTTGCTCAGTGGTTTATTGATTTAATTCAAATGGTAAAGTCACCATTGTCTCATTGAATCAAACGGCTGATTTCTCATTAGAGAGAGACGACTAGTGGTAATCTAACAATTAACATAATGCCACAGTATTGCGTGATGGGTGTGATAGGGTTTCTGAGAAAGCAGCAGTTTCATAGTGCATGAATAAATAAACTTTGTGTCTCTATTTCAGCCCCTGCACATTCTTTGAACTTTTACCTAACCAGCCTTATCTTTTGATTATACAGTCAGAAGGACGTCTCCATATGATATTAAAATATACCTATGCCAGGATGCATATGTTCTGTTTGGTGAACAATTGTCACTTTCTCTATCACGTTATTTTCTACTCTTATTTCGGATACTCCAGTTTTCAATTTCACAAGATTGTGCAACAAACGGAAAACAAAATATGGAAGATAAGTTTTAAGGTATTTTCCAAGATGACATTCATTACTTCTTCAGCATAGCTTTCAAAGAGCAGTCTCTGAAACTAACTTCCTCTCAAACTGGTTCAGGCCAGAGAGCAGCATAATCAGAGAAATAAACTTACAGGTCTGTTACCTTACAGAAACCCTGGAGCATGTATTGGAAAGTGCATAGTTTCTGGTCATATTTAATACATGTTCCAATTTTGCATTTGGCAGGAAGTACCTTGGAGTGCAATGCTCAAATGAGAAATGAGATATTTTTGTTGTATTTCCTTTAACTATATTGTCATGTGCTTACATTTTATGAATAAAACATATTTTTGCAAAAAAAATGTAGCTGTTTTTATGCCAAGCTTCCAGTAGCAATGCACCACGATAAAATACAACGAGCATTAGGCACTGAATATGGTAAAGAAGAGTCGCAATTCAACAGATTAGTGAGCAAACTACAGAATTTAAAATTATTTGTTTAAATACACTTCAAAGAAAAAGGCCATAATTCATTTTTAAAAATTAGAAGTAACAATTACTGAACTGAATTCTTTGAAATATTGAAAGAGCTTTTATGCCAAGCTTCCAGTAGCAATGTACCACAATAAAATACAACGAGCATTAGGCACTGAATATGGTAAAGAAGAGTCACAATTCAACAGATTAGTGAGCAAACTACAGAATTTTAAATTATTTGTTTAAATACACTTCAAAGAAAAAGGCCATAATTCATTTTTAAAAATTAGAAGTAATAATTACTGAACTGAATTCTTTGAAATATTGAAAGAGCTTTAAGTTACATGGCACATTTCAACCTCAAGAAGTTCCAAACTACCTTACAGCCATTGAATTCATTTTTGAAGGCATGTCACTATTGTCATGCAGAAAATACAGCAGCAGATTTGCACACACAAAACCTTCCCAACAGTGGCTAGAAATCCCGTGTTACTGTTGTTAGTTGAAGAATAGGTATTTGTCAGAATCACAGGACCACTGTATTGCTCTTTTTCAAATAGTTCCAGGGTTCTTTAGTCACCAACTGAGCTGAAAGGTGTGTTTCAGTTTAGCATTGATTCAAAAGTCATCACCTCCAGCAGGATGGAACTCCCTTGGTACTGTACGAAAGTATCAACCTTGAATATGTGCTTCAACCTCTGCAATGGGACACAAGATTCTGACTTGGGTGTTTTCAATATAAAGCCTGAGTAAGTTGGGTTCATTGAAGGTGGAAAACAAGGTTAATTCCAATCATAATTTCTGGAACATTTTCGAGAGCAAACCAAAAAACTCCTTACTTCATTAATAACATTTTGCAAAACAAAAATATTCCTCAGCAACCCATTTATCTACTTGCTGCATTTTTCTGAAAACATATTTGATCAGGTTTACTGGTGGGAGCAACGCTGAGGTTTTTACCCTTTGTAAACTTGAAGTTATACAGTAACTCTGGTGTGCCATTTTAATTCACAGTAAGTCTCATTCACCTGTCAGCCTGTGCTTGCTAACCTATGTTGGCTCCTACCAAGTCTTGATGCAATGAAGTATTGCTTGAAGCAATGTCCTGATTTTAAAATTCTCAACTTGTCTTCAAATCCCTCTAGCCCCTCCCACTCTCTGAAATATCCTCTAGCCTCACAACCCTCAAAGATGTCCGGTTATTTCAGCATTTCCAATTTCAATGATTGAGGAGCTGTGTCCTCAGTAACCAAGCTCAGGAATTGTCTGCCTGCATCTCTACATCTCTCCACTATGTTTTCCTCCTTTAAGACACTCACTAAAACCAACCAATTTTACCAAGCTTCTAGTCATCTGAATTAACTTCTTTGCATGGGTCACTGTAATATCTTGATTTACATTGCTGATATGAAACACCATGCTGTCATTTATTATATTAAAGATAGCACATAAATATAACTTGGTGTGTTCTCTGAAGAGGTGGTAGTATCCAATTTGACTGCATGATTTCCTATCCCACTCATCCATTCACACATAGTATAGATTTAACAACTTTAAAAATACAAATAAAAGAAGAATGCCTTGACTTAGCTATGATTTGGAGATGCCGGTGTTGGACTGGGGTGTACAATGTTAAAAATCACACAACACCAGGTTATAGTCCAACAGGTTTAATTGGAAGCACACTAGCTTTCGGAGCGACGCTCCTTCATCAGATGATTGTGGAGGACTCGATCGTATCACAGAATTTATAGCAAAAATTTGCAGTGTGATGTAACTGAAATTATACATTGAAAAATTGATTGTCTGTTAAGCCTTTCATCTGTTAGAATACAGTGATAGTTTCACTTCTTTCATGTGTAAATCACAAAACCTTTTTATATAAGTTGCATTCTCGGGTTAGCTGTTAACAATGGTGATAGCTAGACAATATGTTGAAGGTGTTAGCCCCCTGTGTTCTCTGTCTATGCCATGATGTTTAGATTGATTCTAATCTAAAAAGTGAGATAACAGAATTTAACATAAATTCATGCAGTTTTTGAGCTCAGAGTTCATGTTTTGAGCTCATGTAGAACTCTGAGCTCAAAAACTGCATGAATTTATGTTAAATTCTGTTATCTCACTTTTTAGATTAGAATCAATCTAAACATCATGGCATAGACAGAGAACACAGGGGGCTAACACCTTCAACATATTGTCTAGTTATCACCATTGTTAACAGCTAACCCGAGAATGCAACTTATAAAAAAAGGTTTTATGATTTACACATAAAAGAAGTGAAACTATCACTGTATTCTAACAGATGGAAGGCTTAACAGACAATCAATTTTTCAATGTATAATTTCAGTTACATCACACTGCAAATTTTTGCTCTAAATTCTGTGTTACGATCGAGTCCTCCACTATCACCTGAAGAAGGAGCGTCACTCCGAAAACTAGTGTGCTTCCAAGTAAACATGTTGGACTATAACCTTGTTATGTGATTTTTAACTTTGACTTAGCTATGGTAGACAGGCAGGAGGCTGGAAGAACTCAGCAAGCCAGGCAACATCAGGAGGTGTAGAAGTCAACATTTCAGGTGTAACCCTCCTTCAGGACTGGGGGTGTGCATGGGGGGAGCTGCAGATAAAAGGGGGTGGCAGGGGTAGGATGGGGAAATACGCCTATTGCCACTTCACCATCCTGACCCCACCACCCCCTTTACCTGCAGCTCCCCCTACACCCATATTCAGTCCTGGAGAAGGGTTACACCTGAAATATCGACTTCTCCACCTCCTGATGCTGCCTGGCTTGCTGAATTCTTCCAGCCTCCTGCCTGTCTACTTTGGATTCCAGCATCTGCAGTTTTTTTTTTTGTCTGTAACTGTCTTTGACTTAGCTAGGGGCTAACTTGGAAGAGGTTTCCAAATTTTTGATCAAATAATCAACAAAAAATAATTCAGAGGCATTAGAGTCATAAATTATACTGAAACACTGAGCTTTCCTATGGCTTCTATCTGGGCTGTAGTGGATCCTACAACAGCATACAGTTCTGTTGGCACAGCCATTGAGTTAGCTACTCCATCCATGTTAGAATGGATAAGTTTCAAGATCCAAGCACAATGCCCTCTGTCCTCCTGACCTTTCCACATACAAGATTAAACTGAGTCCCATTCTCACTCGAAGGCTGCAAGAGGTCCCTTGGCATTATTTTGAAGAAGAGCAAGGGAGCTATCCGTAACGTTCTGACCAATTCTTAACTCTTCAGTCCATTTCACAAAACTAGATTAACTGATGGTTATCATGTTGCTGCTTGGGGCAACCTTTTGTGCTTAAATTGGACAATTCATTTCCAATATGCCAACTGGAGCTATATTGCAGCTTCACTTTGGCTATACTTGCTTTGAAACATCTGGTCGTTCTAAAGGGTGTTTTATAAATGGAAGTATTGCATTTCCCTTTCTCTCTTTCCCCTTAATAGAAATCTGTCTCGCAAGAATACTTCTGCATCCCAGTGGGCATTTTTTATATTTTCATTCATTCATGGGATCTGGGCATCACTGTCAAGGCCAACATTTACTGCCCTTCCTGAATTCCCCTGGATAATGAGGTGGTGAGTTGCATTTTTGAATCACTATGGGGTGTACATACACACTGATTTTAGGAAGACAGTACCAGAACCCGGCCTTCTCTCTAGCCAAGCTATTCCAATACAATGATACCATTGGCAACTACATAACAATGTGAAAAATTGCCCAAAAAGAATTGTTGATACAAAAAGTACTTACCTAACCTGGCCAATTATTGTGTTAACAGTGAGAGAATGTGATATTGTTCTAAGTCAGAATGCTGTATGATTGGTTGGGGAACTCTAAATGGTGTTTCCATACATCCGCTGCACTTGCTGTGCATATCTGTTCCATAAATGATTTGGAGGAAAACATAGCTGGTCTAATTAATGAGTATGAGGATGATGCAAAGATTGGTAGAGTTGCAGATAGTCAGGAGGATTGTCAGAGGATACATGTACAGTTGGAGGCATGAGCAGAAAAATAGCAGATTGAGTTTAATCCAGTCAAATGTGAGGTGATACATTTTGGAAAATCAAGTATAGGTAGAAACTATACATTGAATGGCAGACCCCTTAGGAGTATTGATATGCAGAGGGGTCTGAGTGTGCAGGTCCACAGATCACTGAAGGTGGCAGCACAGGTAAAAGGTCCTATGGCATGCTTGCCCCCATTGGAAGGGGCATTGAGTATAAGGAAAGACAAGCTATGCTGCAGCTTTAAAGAAGATCAGTTAGGCCGCACATTTAATACTGTGTGCAATTCTGGTCACCACACTACCAGAAGGACGTGGATACTTTGGAGAGGGTACAGAAAAGGTTTGCCAGGACGTTGCCCTGGTTTTGGGGGATTTTAGCTATGAAGGAGAGTTGGCTAGACTGGGTTTGTTTTCACTGGAACACAGGAGGTTGAGCAGCAACCTAATAGAAGTTTATAAGACTGTGAATGGCATGGATAGAGTGGAAAGCATGAGGCTTCTTCCCAGGGTGGAAGGGTCAATTACCAGGGAACACAGGTTCAAGGTGCGAAGGGGAAGTTTAAAAGAGATGTACGAGGCAATTTGTTTTCACACAAAGGGCGGTGAGTGTCTGGAACACATTGCCAGAAGAGGTGGTAGAAGCAGACACAATAGCAGCATTCAAGAAACACCTGAACAAGTACATAAATTGGGAAGGAATAGAGGGATATGGATCTTGTAAGTGAAGACAGTTTTAATATGGAAGCGCAAGATGTGGTGGTGCAGGCATAGGGGACCAAAGGGCCTGTTCCTGTGCTGTATTGCGGTGTGCTGCAAGATTCAGTGCTGGATCCAGGTTTTTGCCATTTATATAACTGATTTGGATATGGGTCACATTACCATTACACCACCAACTCCCCTTCTCATCAGAGCTCTCCTGTATGCTGTCTCATGGAATTTCTCATTTGATTCACATGTAACAGAACTCATCTATGACCTCAGCTGCTAGGGGGTTGGCACATAAGAGCAGGAGATGACATTTTTCCTGGCCCCCTATGTGTGCTGGGCCATTTTGTGATGCAAGAAAAGCAATAATGTCAGGGGGCTGCCATGTGTTTGCCATGGTGAATAGATAGAAATATGTGGAGGCATTGAGACATGGCTGTGGTGCTGGCAGCTTTAGAATGTGCGTGAGGATGAAGTCGATTATCTAAATGTTAGTAACAGGTCTTAAGTGCTAGTGAGTATTTCTGGGCAAGAAATGGTGATTTAATTGGTGCACTGAGTGGTGTGCGAGATTAGTGGTGTAGAGTAGAGAAGATGCATTTACTCACCTTAACTACCTATGTTATGTCATTAACTTTCTTCTTCCACTACTGCCAGATCTTCAGGCCAGACTCCAAGCATTAACCAGCCGAACCAACTGCTTTCACTTCCTTAGGAGAGCAAATCTTGAGATGTCCTTGCTCTCCATGCAAATAAGTTGTCTCTTCTCCCATTCACTTCCATGATAAAGCCTTTCAATGCTTCATCTACGAACAATAGTCACCTATCTATATCCTGATTAACTATTTCCATTCTTTCCATTGGCAGCAATGACTGTCCAACAAAAGTTTCCTTTTTGTCTCTGTAGCTTCCTTTAAGGGGCCAGACTTCCACTCTGGAGACTAATTGGACCATGTGCTATCCTTATACATTGCTAACTCTCCAGTTGTGCATGTGCTCATCCATAGAATGGGCCATACTGGGCTGCACACAAAAAGCATGCAAAGGAGGAGGCAATACAAAGTTTACTCACTGCTCACCTCAAAGGGAACATGCAGACAGGTTACAAATCTTAACTTTGCACCTGAAAATAAGCCTGAATAAATTTGGTCCAGACATATTGACATCATATATGAATTTTTTTTTGGATACAGCAATCTTACCTTCTCCTGTAAAAGGTCTGAGGATCTCACATTTAAAAGATAACGCCCTAATATCAAAAGGTATCTGAGTGCCCACCAGGACATTCTGATGCCACCTAACTCACAAGGTCAATGCTATCTCTGTCCCTACCATCCTCCACCAATAAAGATTCCAAAACCACTTCTTTCAACTTGGAACCCTTTCGCTGTCTTGTTGTTCCGTATTACAATGCTGGAAACAAGGTTTACTTGCTGCCTACTTACAACCGAGTCCATTGGATCCACATAAAAACCAGAGCAGACAGACTTCTAGCGAATGTTGTCTGTCAATGCGGAGTACAGACTCTTTCTAACTTGGGACACAACTATTTCTTTCACTTTGGAGAAGTCAAGCATAGGCTAACAGATCAAGTTTTGAAGACCTGCAAGTGTGGGCATGCATAGTACTGGAGTTCAAACACGTGAAACCTTGTAGCCTCAAAGCAGCCAGCACTGAGCAGCTTTAGACGTTCAGATGAGAATCAATCCATTCAGCAAACTTCAGTTTGAATATGTTATCTGGAGACAACTGTGAAGAATCCCAACTCCCCACCTCCATAATTGATGGACCATTCCTTCTACTTATGTATCTGTGGTAAGTGATTGTTCTTCTTATTATTGCTCTCCTGCATATATTCTAGATTTACACTCCCTAAGTGCTAATACCTTAGAAAGTTAGAGGAGCTGCCTGAGGTTGGCTGGTAGTTGGACTCAGAATTGTTGCCAATTTCGACATTTGCAATCACTGCCAGAACAAGACAATTGTGTCCTATGATTGTGGGAGCAATAAGCTGCAGAGCAGCCCTGCAGACAGACCTAGTGTGTGCATTCTTGAAATTTACTGTGGCAGTTCCTGCCCAGCTGGAGTTAACTTTGTGTTTCAATGAGCTTCTTATCAGACAACTGATGCCCATATCAGACGTATTCTCCTAATTACTTTCCCAGCCTCTGCTTCGAAGTTGATTGGCCAGGAATTGTTTTCTTTAGTTCATTTAGGACAAAGAATTTATTATATTTTATAATGTCTTTTGTTCTCCCTATTAAATAACATAAATATCTCAAAATAACCACAAGTTAAAAGAAGGAACCTTTTTACGAGCTTATTTTTAAGAATAGTAGAAATCATGTCAGATGAGGCAAATAGAAATCAGAAATTGGTTGAGCAGTAAGAACTGAAGAAAGTCTGAAGTAACAGGCACTGTGAACTGTCAAACTATTAAAGGTTCAGACATCTTGCTGAAGGGAAACAAGTCATAAATGGATTAGTTTGCTTTTCCTGTCCTTACATTTATCTGGGTATTGTGCAGAATTTCACAGTGCTTGTGTAAGCACAGATTCAACTAACATAATTTATTGAATAATATCCTCTGCATCACATCAAATGATACCTTTCCAACGTATTGCAGATCACTTTGAATGGAGGTTAGTGTCACAGTCATAATATTGGATCTCCAATGGACAGAACTGCAAGAAAGGGTGTGGGTGTAATTTGAAAATTCCAGTAACAGAGGGCAGTAGCGGAACCTGGCCTCTGAATATGTTGCAAATTTAAAGGGAGGGTTCAACAGGGCGTTTTGGAAACTTATAAGACTCCAATAAAGTGGCGAAGCACGTTGACAGTCCTCTGAAGGAGCAGTTTCAAATTTTCAGTCAGCAGACACGGGGTAGCACATAGTGTCTAGGGCACATCAGGATGCAGCTGGTGTGAACACAGTGGGAAGCATGAGGCTTAAAGGATATAATGGTCAATCATTGCAGAGAGCGAGAAAAATGCATAACTACACAACTGTTGGCACTAAATTGACACTGCTGGCGCTGTGAGAGACTTGCGTTTATCTTGAGTGAGAGGTTGAATTCTGAGAATAGTATTAAGCTGTTGGCATCCATGGTTACTGCCAGAACCCAGATGAGGTTCCCTAATGCATTATGTTTCAGACAAGACAATACAAACTGGTAAGCCAGGGTGAAAAAAGTTGAATTGGCTCCTCATTTTCATTCACTCAACACCATGATCGGTTGCAACAAGGATAATTGAAAAAAAGCTCCCTTCCCTTGCAGATGCCTTACACTCAAGCCCAAATAAACTCATGAGTTACAAGGATCCAGTTTAACCAGATAGTCTTGCGTAAACAGAGAGTGTGATTATAAGTATTAAATGGAAGAAGGATGAGTAATGTAACATGCATATCCATAGATTATAAGTAAGAGGTCATTCCAAACAGATAAAAGTTAGAAAAGACGTATAATACAAATATGCCTATAACGATAAATGCATATAAATTCAGGTAGCAAATTCGGTCCAGCCTTGCACTGACAATGCACTTTCTGGATAAGGAAGTACCTAAAACTTTAATTTGTGAAAATTGGCAGTTTTAATTTTCTGTAGGGTTTCAGCTTTGAGCTGATTTGTTTTCACGGGGTGCATTGAAAGAGTACCCGATTTAAGAACCATTAACTGGCTCAGCTGAGCCCTTCCTGTTGGGTGCATATATACGCACCAAACACCCCATCGCCCTGTAGCCGACCACTTCAACTCCCTTTCCTACTCCATCAAGGACATGCAAGTCCTGTGCCCCCTCCACCGTCAAATCCTAGCCACCCGATGCCTGGAGGAAGAATGCCTCATCTTTCACCTTGGGACTCCTCAACCACATGTTTCACCAGTTTCCTCATCTCCCCTCCCCCCACATTATCCCAGATCCAACCCTCCCACTTGGCACCGCCCTCTTGAACAGTCCTACCTGTCCATCTTCCTTCCCACCTATCAGTTCCACCCACCACTCTGACCTCTCACCATTACCCCACCTTCGCCTACCTATTGCCTTCCAAGTTCCCTTTCCCCCAGCACCACCCCACTCCTAGTTATCTCTCAGCCCCCTTACAACACATTCCTAATGAAGGGTTTATGCCTGAAACATTGATTCCCCTGCTCCTCAGATGCTGCCTGACCTCTTGTGCTTTTCCAGTGCCACACTTTTTGATTCTACATATACAAGAAGCCAACTTAGCGCAACTTAGCATTTGATATTGTTACTTACACTACGGTACTGGAGTTGAGCGTCTCAATTGAGAAGTATTTCTAGTCTTTAATAAAAAGTAAAGGTCTTTATTTTGCGTTCGGTCACCTATCTTTTCTCTTTTTCTTATAAATGGCTTATTATGTAAAAGTTTGATATCAGTTTATAAGAAAGGGGGAAAATACAATAAAGTGTTCAAAGTAGAGATTCTTCAAGTGCAAAGAGCAGGGATATCAGAATGATTTAATTTATAACTTAAGTAAAATACCATAAAGATGGCAGGTCTAGTGATATGTTGCAGCTAAAACATGTGGGAGTTGCTTTCACTAAGATGATCCATAACAAACACATCTGCAATAAATATTGCAGCTCAAGGGGTTAAGGAGCTAGAGTCTAAGCTGAAGGTATTTCGCTGCATTAGGGACAGGCAAAATTACCTGGATATTTTGTTCCAGGAGGTAAGCATAGCCTTTACATTAGATTAGATTCCCTACAGTATGGAAACAGGCCCTTCGGCCCAACAAGTCCACACCGACCCTCCGAAGAGGACCCACCCAGACCCACTCCCCATATTTACCCCTGATTAATGCACCTAACACTATGGGCAATTTAGCATGGCCAATTCACTTAACCTGCACATTTTTGGATTGTAGGAGGAAACCGGAGCACCCGGAGGAAACCCACGCAGACACAGGGAGAATGTGCAAACTCCACACAGACAGTCACCCGAGGCTGGAATCAAACTCAGGTCCCTAGCTCTGTGAGGCAGCAGGGCTAACCATTGAGCCACCGTGCTGCCCCTTTAAATTCAGGAATTCCTATCCTGGCATTTCCCCATGGTTAATCTACATAATCTGCTGCATCCCTGGACACTATGAGCAATTTAGCATGGCCAATGCAGCTAACCTGCACATCTTTGAACTGTGGGAGGAAAGCCACGCAGACACAGGGAGAACGTGCGAACTTCATACAGACAATCACCCATGGGTTGAATCGAACCCAGATCCCTGGCATTATGACGTAGTAGTGGGCCACCGTGCCTCACCCAGGTGGAGATTTAGCTAGAAATTAAACAAACAGATGAATTTGTTCAGCTGTGGGACACCTCAATATTAAGCCAACATATCAGCCAAAAGAAAATAGATGTATATGGGTAAGGGGCCGGGAGAAGGGCTGGGATCTCTCGAGTGGGGACTAATCCCTGAAAGAGTGAGTGTGAATGAGAAACAGTTACAGCATGCATCAACAAAAAAAAAGGCAACACCCTTTCAGCTTCTCTTTGATTGAGCCACCAGCTGAGACCATTCGTTCCATAAATCGCAGTTGTGGTTCATTGTACATCAAAAGATGACAACGACAATGAGCATTTTAACTGGTCCCTTGACTGAATCATGCCTCCACAACTGACTTGCAGTGGGCCTGGGAAATTATTGTTGCTGCGAGTGTGAATGGAGCTGGAGGTTGTTCAACCACCAATGTTAAAACACTGCAAGACTGTTTCTGCTGGGCAGGAGGCCTGAAATTCCAGCCACATTGTTCCAATGATCCCTTGCCTATTTTATCCACTTTTGACAGATGAGCCTTTAGGCATTGTGGGTTATTGAAGGTCTTGTCTTGCATTTTGCTGTCAGTGACAAGGAATGAAAAGCATTGATTATTATGCATTCAGCTGCTCACGGACTTTTCATACACTTTTGCGTGACAAATTATGATCAGCGCCAATTTATTTTAGCATGTCACCCTCTACAGGAATCTGGGATGAGAACTAGAAACAGCCAATCAGACTGAAGGAAGTAGGAAGTATACATGATAAAATGTAATTAATGATAACATTAAGTAAAAAAAACAAAAAACGATAACAAAGAAAGACAGGATTAAGAGAAAAACATAGAAGAGACAAAAAGTGCTAAGAAATTGCTTTAATTTTAATTTAAAATTGCTTTTAAATCTCCAACAATAATTAAAATCCGAAGGAGCAATGTTCTATTCTGCCACTGTTAGACAGCTTGTTTGACATTATATGTTGCTTATAAGACATATTCACCATCTTCCCATCAAACACACATTATTACATTAAGATAACTCTCTGGAAGAGAACCAAGCAGAATGAAAATTACCAATTTGATGCTGACAGACAGCCTGAAAGTGCCAGAGGATGTGACACCACCCCATAGATTAACACATATGGCCTCCAAGGCTCTAGCAGGGCAGTCAGTATGTTTATTAAACCAAAACATTTGGATTTCCCTCAACATAAAACTTTGCCTGTGGCCGCCACCAGTGAATCCTTCAGAAGTGTGTGTGTTCATTCTCCCAGGAGCAGCTTCAATGCTTAGATTCTCCAAAACTCCCGGTTGGTACAGCTTTTCACTCATTCCCTCCAAAGACCCATGTGGATGGGAGGAAGAAAAGGATTGACCCAGAAGAACTCCATTAGTGTGAGCCATGCTGCAACCAGAGCAGATCATGGTCTCAAAATGAGATTCAGCTACCTGAGCAATAAGCTGGACACGTTTAAAATGCCCCATCTCCAGTCTCCTGGATATTGGTGTCTTCTTCTGTGTTTTACCTAAGCTGTCAGATGGGGGAAACACTAGCTACTGAAGCAAGGCTGGAGGGTGTGAAGGCTGAAGAAGGAGAAGAGTAGCTGTTCCATCCTGACAGGTCCTTGAAACCACTTGGAGAGTTTCATGATATTTCATGAGACTTGGGATGCTCTTATACTCAGCAGGTTTCTTCAATTTTGCCTCTTCAGTCATCCAGACAAATAAAGACACATACTCTAAACATTTTAGCCACTCACCTCTGTTAAAAGATCAATGCATCTTGCCAATTAGTTGCAGTGCTTCTATGATGGTGACTCTGAGAACATAAACCATGATCGACCCCAGCTAGGACCTGGGTCAACACTTGCTACATTTTCATTCCTTCATGGTCCCTGTCGGTGCATTACATATAAACAAGATTTGGCATTTATTAAAGTGACATTCAAACATTCTCCATGGCTCAGAACTTCATCTAACATCAGTGAAGCCATAGTTTAGTTACAAATCTCTTATTGAAGCACATACATGATGCTTCCAACTTCATTGCCAAGTACAATTGAGACAGGTCACTGCCCTGTTATATGTCACATTCCCAAAACCACTGTTTTTGAAATCTTGTTCAAAATTGTTCTATGTCACAGAATGGATACAATTTTTGTCTTCCTTCTTTTAATAGTAAAAGAGAATTGAGAAACAAAGAAAGAAGCTTAGATATTGAATTCATCTTTGATTGCAATATGTAATGTATAGGTGGGTAACCTTGTTTTATACCAGTAATAGCTAAAACGTAGAGGACACAGAGTAGTGTTTTGTGCATGCCAGTAATACTGGAATGGTGAATATTCACATTTTAAACAGTGCTTAATTCTGAAACAGCTGAATATCTTATTTGCACTGTAATTTTCTTTATTTGGAATTATCACAAACCAGCTGGAAGTAGCATGCAAAAGCTTTCTGGAAACCTTGAATTTGTAAGTGCTGTATAATATTTGGGTGCATGCAGATGTTCTTAAATTAATTGACTACTAGAAACTAGGCAGTGTATCAAGCTCGTTGCAGAAAAGATCTTCAATGACAACCTCTAGTATTGTACTCAGATGATAAATTATAGCAAATGCTTCAAACATGAACAGAAAAGACAGCTCCTGCTGTCTGACACTCCGTGGTAGATATCGGAGTAGGAAGATGTCAACTGAGAAAGCTGGCCTGCTATAGCCAGGAAAGCAAACTACCATTTTAAAACTAACCTACAAGAGGTTGCTGAAGAAGGGTGCAACTAATGGAAGGAAGCTACTCAGTGTCACAAGTGCCCAACTAAATACTTCTTAAATGTTATGGGTTTTTGCTTCTGTCACCCTTACAGACAGTAAATACCAGATTACCAGCATCCTGGCAAATCTACTCAGCACTGTCTCCAGTGCAATCACATCCTGCATAATTCCATCATAAGCTCTTGGCTCTTTAAACACTGCCTCAGTTAATAAAGGCAAATATCCCATATGCCTTCCTAATGAGTGTATCTACCTGCCCCACTACCTTCAGGTGTACATGAACAACAAGGCTCCTCTGATCCTCAATGTTCCTCAGGGCCCGAACACTTATTATGTATTCCCTTTCCTTGCTTGTTCTGCCCAAGGGCGTCGCCTCACATTTATCTAGATCAACTCATATGACAAGACCATCTATACCCTCCTCTAAACTAAGGCTATCTTCCACATGATTTACCAGCCCACCAATTTTCATGTCATCCATGAGCTTACTGATCAACCCTCCTAAATTCAAGTCTAAATTATTGATTTTAACCTAAAGCAGCAACTGCCTCAACACTGATTCTTGCAGAATCGTGCTGAACAGAAGCTTCACCCTCTGCTTCCTGCCATTCAGCCAAATCTGGACCCATTTTTGGCAAATTTCCTCAGATCCCATGGGCTCTTACCTTCAGTATCAGTGTCCAATGTAGCTTTATCAAAAGTCTTGCTGATTTCTGAGCAGACTACGCCCCCATCTAGGTACCTAGTCACCTCCTCAGAAAATTCAATCAAGTTGACCAGACACGACCTCCCCTTAACAAAGCCGTGCTGACTATTCTTGATTAATCCCTGCCTCTCTAAATGTAGATTAACTCTGTCGCTCCAATACTTTCCCAACAGTTATGGTGAAATTGATTGTAGTTTCCTGCTTTGCCCCTTGCTCCCTTCTTGAAAATTGGTACCACATTTGCTGTCTTCCAGTCTTCCATCACTCTTCTGTGGCCAGGGAGGAATTGAAAGTTATTGTCAGCACCCCTGCTATTTCCTCCCCTGTCTCACTCAACAGCCTAGGGTACATTTCACCCAGCCCTGGGGAGATATCCACTTTTATGTCTGCAGGTCACTCAGAACTTCCTCTCTGTCTGTGCTAATTTCTTTAATCATCTATACCCACATCGTCCCTCTGACTAATGAATACCCAATCAATGTATTAAATTAGAACCCTAAATACATCCTTAACCTCCACACACAAATTACCACAGCAGTCCTTAATGGGCCCTACTCTTTCCCTAGTTATCCTTTTACCCTTAATGTACCTGTAAAACAATGTAGGAGTTTCCTTTATTTTTCCTGCTATTGTATGTTCATGCAACTTTTTACCCTCCTAATTTACTTTTTAAGTTTCCCTTGCATATTCTTTATTCCTCTCGGACTTCTGTCATTTTTATCCCTCAGTATTTGCCATAAGCCTCTCTCTTTTTACTTTATTCAATTCTCTCAATATGTCTCTCAATATCCAGAGTTTTCTGGATTTGTTGAACCCATCCTTTATCTTTATTAGAATATGAGGAGAAAGTGAGGTCTGCAGATGCTGGAGATCAGAGCTGGAAATGTGTTGCTGGAAAAGCGCAGCAGGTCAGGCAGCCTGACCTGCTGCGCTTTTCCAGCAACACATTTCCAGCTTTATTAGAATATGTCAGCCCTGTACTCTTCTTATTTCCTTCTTGGTTGCATTCAGTTGCTCTGGCACAAATTGAGCTGACGGTATCTGCTTCCAGTCCAATCTAGTCAAAGCATATCTAGTCTTATTAAAATCCGCCTTCCACCAGTTCAGAACTTTGATTTCAGGCTCATCCTTGTCCTTTTCCATAACAATCTTGAATCTAACAGAGTTATGATTGCTGTCTGCAAAATTCGCCCCCACAGATACTTCAACCACTTGCCCAGTTTCATTACCTAAAATTAGTTCCAGGACTGCCCCCCGGATTCATTTTAAGAATTTCACAACATCTAAGCCTTTCCATAATGACTACTTCACACAATAACAATCCAAGTTTTTTTTTTAGGATGTTGAAATACTGCACTATCCTATTACTTTTACACTTTTCTGAAGTTTGCCTAGATATATGTTCTTCTATTTTCTTTCAGACTCTTAGGGGGTCTATACTATACTCCCAATGATGTGATTGCTCCTTTTTGATTAAGTTCTACCGAAATGGTGTCATTTGAGGAGCCTTCTAAGCTATCATCCCTCCTTTCTGTTGTGATTGATTCCCTGATCACCATCTCCACCACTTTCCTGACTCGTTTGCCGTCTATTCTAATTTTGATGGTGTTTTCCCTTCTCACCCACCTTCTCCCACCTGCAGAACTCCTTTCAGGATCCCACCCTTCCTTCTCAGTTCATTAAAACATTCCTGCACAGCACTAGCAAAGCATCCCACAAAGATGCTGGTCTCATTCCAGTTTGGGTTTCCGTCAGCCTTGTACACATCCTACTGCCCCCAAAAATGGTCCCAATGTCCTAGAAATCTAAAGCTCTTCCTCATACACCATCTCTTCATCCATACATTCATCTGGAATAACCTCTTATTTATGTCACAATTAACACATGGCATCAGAGTAATCCAGAAATTACTAACTGTTGGACCTCTCAAACCAGAGGTCCTGAGCTGCAGCTGCTGAAAACCATGCAAATCAAGAATTGGTCTTTCCAGTCAATTACAAAGTCTGACTTGAAGTCACCACACTCACATTTCTCTATTAATCTGTAGAGACAATTAATAAAACCATCTATGGATTTCCCTGTGTGTGGACTCTCTTTTAGATCTTGTTCTTTCAACAATTTTGAGTTCTGAAGTTGAAGTAACTATGAAAGGCTTTTCATACCTCTGCAAAAGTATACGTGTTTCTATTCCCCTTAGTAAGCTATAACAGCAACAATACTCCAAATTCATGTACAAGCATATTTGCTCATTCTGCTTCAGCATCTAAGTTGTAAACTATTCTATACCTCATCATTTCTTTTTTCGAAGAGGTCTAATTCTGTGTTCTACTTAATCATGAAATGAAGTCTCCTGGCAATATTGTTTCAAATGCAATGTCTCCCGAAATTAATTAAATATTTTGCTTGCTTAAAAGACTTTTATTTCTCCCTGCCTTGATGCAGCTTCGCTGTTTGAATCTTGCTGTCTGTAGCTTTAACAAACAATTCCGCCATTAATTATAGTAATACCGATTAATTCCTGCACCTTATGGTTTTAGTAAATCCTTCCAAACTTCATCATGGCTCTTACAAAGAATCTCCCAACTTTACTACAGTCTGAATACAGTCTCCCAACTTTCCACCCCTGTTTGATCCATTCTCTTGAATCTTCAAATCTGCCCAACAACATCACTTTAATTATAGGTTCCATGGTGTCCGAGTGTCTGCAAGCTTCAATTAATATTTCTTTCGTGAACTTTATTTTTGTTTCTCTCTATAGAGTCATAGAGATGAACAGCATGGAAACAGACCCTTTGGTCCAACCCGTCCATGCCGACCAGATATCCCAACCCAATCTAGTCCCACCTGCCAGCACCCGGCCCATATCCCCCCAAACCCTTCCTATTCATATACCCATCCAAATGCCTCTTAAATGTTGCAATTGTACCAGCCTCCACCACATCCTCTGCCACCTCCTTCCATACCCATACTAGCTGTGCCTTGTGGTGCCCACTCACTATGGCATTGACATTTGATTGGAGGAGTAAGTAGTTTTATAACCTCTTGCTTTTCCAGTCTGAATTACTGCATTATTTTTTAAGTTTCCCTAGTCCACCTAAGGATTTTAAGCTTTACTTATGGAATCCTCTGATGTCTGTTCACCCAACACAGAAGTCAGACTCATGGTTGCTCCCATTATCTTGTGATGTAACCTCTGAAGTTACTAATTCTCATTTCCAGTCACTCACTCTCCTCTTTCAATTTTTTTTTGGATTCACTCATGTGACAAGGCCATCACTGGTTGGCCAGCATTTATTGCCTGGCCCTTGTTGGTGCTGAGAAGGTGGTGGCAAGTTGCCTTCTTGAACCACTGCATTCCATGTGCTGTAGGTTGACCTAGATCGCTGTAATGGATGGAATTCCAGGATTTTGATCCAGCAACACTGAAGTAATGTCACTAAATTTCTAAGGGATCCAAGGATGGTGAGTAGCTTGGAGGGAAATTTGAAGGTGGTGATATTCCCATGTATCTGCTGCCCTTTTCCTTCCGAATGGAAGTGGTCATGGGTTGGAAGGTGGAAGGTGCTGTCTGAGGATCTTTGGTGAATTTCTGCAGTGCATCTTGGAGATAATAAACACTGTTGTAAATGATCTTCAGTGGTGGAGGAAATGCTTGCTTGTGAATGTGGTGCCAATCAAATGGACTATTTTGTCATGGATGCGGTCAAGCTTCTTGAGTGTTTTTGAAGCTATACCCACCAGGCATGTGAGGAGTATTCCATCCCATTCCTGACTTATGCCTTGTCAATGGTGGGCAAGCTTTGAGGAGTCATGAGGTGAATTACTCACTGCAATCTTCTTAGCCTCTAACCTGCTCTTGTAGCTATTGTATTTATATGGTGAATCCAGTTGAGTTCTGGTCAATGGTAACCCCAAGATGTTGACAATGAGGGATTCAGAGATGGTAACACCATTGAATGGTGGTTGGATTGTCTCTTATTGGAAATGGTCATTGCCTGGCATTTGTGTGACACAGATGTTCCTTGTCACTTGTCAGTCCAAGACTGGATATTTTCCAGGTCTTGTTGCATTTGAATGTGGACTGCTTCAGTATATGAGGAGTCTCAAATAGTACTGAAACTTGTGTAATCATCAGTGAACCTTTCTACTACTGACCTTATGGTAGAGGGAAGATCATGGCTGAAGTGGCTGAAGGTGGTTGGGCTAACAAAGCTACGCTACTGAACTCCTGCAGAGATATCCTGGAGATGACTTCCAACAACCATATTTCTAGATGCCAGGTATGATGCCAAGCACTGGAGAGTTTGCCCCCTGATGCCCATTGATTCCAGTTTTGCTAGCACTCCTTGATGCCACACTTGATCGAATGCATAGTTGATGCCACTTTCACATCTCTGGAATTCAGCTCTTTTGCCCATGTTTGCACCAAGGCTGTAATGAGGTCAGGAGCTGAGTGGTCCTGGCAGAACCTAAACTGAGCATCACTGAGCAGACTATTGCTGAAGAGGTGCTGTTTGAAAGCATTGTTAATGACACTTTCCATCATTTTACCAATGATGGAGAGTAGACCGACGGAGCAGTAATTGGCTGGATTGAATTTGACCTGATTTATGTGTACAGGACATACCTGGGCAATTTTCCACATTGTCAGGTAGGTACAGATGTTATAATTGCCCTGCCAAGGCTTGACCACAGGAACGGCAAGTTCTGAAGCACAAATCTTTGATACTATTAGTGGAATATTGTAGGGGCCCATAATCTTTACCAGTAACCTCTGTGTCCAAACCCTCCTTGGTATCACATGGACTGACCTGAAATGGCTGAAAACTGGCAGCTCTAAAACTGAGGACACAGCTGATCTGTTGGGTGTGGGATCGATTAGTTCTGTCTATCTCTTGTTACCTATACAGTTCTGTATGCAAGTAGTCCTGTTTTGTAGCTTCACCAGTCGACACCTCATTTTTAGGGCTGCCAAGTGCTGCTTTTGACATGCTGCTCTGTACTCACCATTGAGCAAGGATTGATCCCCTAGTTTGATGGTAATGGTTGAGTGGAGGATATGCCAAGCCATGAGGTTACAGATTGTGCTGGAGTACAATTCTTCTGCTGTTGATGGTCCGCAGCACTTCATGAATGCCCAAGCTTGAATTGCTAGATAAATATGTCTCATTTAGCACGGTGACCGTGCCACACAATGCAGTGGAGGTTGTTCATAATATGAAGGCAACACCTCACCTCCACAATGACTGTATGGGAGTCACTTTTACTGGTGCTGTCATGACAGATGTATTGCAGCTGGCAGATTGGTGAGGATGAGGTCAAATATGTTTCTCCCTCTTGTCAGTTCCCTCACTACCTTCTGCAGACCCAGTGTGGCAGGAACAGGTAATTCTTCCATAAGGTCAGAGCTGAGTCCCAGCGAAAACTCACTTAATAGAAAATTGCACAATCCAGTGGCTCAGTGGTTAGCACTGCTGCCTCACAGCGCCAAGGACCCAGGTTCGATTCCAGCCTCGGGTGACTGTGTGGAGTTTGCACATTCTCCCTGTGTCTGTGTGGATTTCCTCCGGGTGCTCCGGTTTCCTCCCACAGTCCAAATATGTGCAGGTCAGGTGAATTGGCCATGCTAAATTGCCCATAGTGTTAGGTGCATTAGTCGGGGGTAAATAAGTCTGGGTGAATTACTTTTTGAAGGGTCGGTGTGGAATTGTTGGGCTGAAGGGCCTGTTTCCACACTGTAGGGAATCTAATCTAATCTAAAAAAAAGGTTCTTATAGGAAAAGTGGGGTTAGTGGTAAATCAGCAAAAAATACCACTCACGATCGCTCAAACATTACCCAAAAGCCCAACACAGAGTATAGTATGGCCTGAATGAAGGTTAAAATCATATTTATTAACAAAACAAAAGTAAAGTTAATACTGTATATTTAAAAAATAAAAGAAAGCTGTTCTCTGTACCGTACCTCTCACTGAAAGTTGCTCTGTTGGCAGCTGACATCGGTGTATGTGCGATATGACCGGCGCTGACATTGAGCAAGCACAGAGATTTTGGCGCATGCGCAGAACGAAGCAAGCAAACTGATCCCCACTGGAATCGTGCTATTATGAACAGTGGTAAGCATTCTTGAAAATACCGTTCCCTAATTCTTCAGCAACACAATAGCCAAAACACACTGTCGGAACACACATTGTCCCAGAGCTACCTGTGTCCTTTGAAACCTGACCAACTGAACCAGTGGTGCTGCTGCTGAGCCTCTCTTGATGTGAATATTGAAATCCCTCACCCAGAGAACACTTTGTGTCCTTGCCAGCCTCAGTCTTTCTTCCATGTTGTTCAGCATAAGCCAAGGAAGGATGATCATAGTAATCAGCAGGAGATTTCCTTGTCCATGTTTAAACTGACCCCATAAGACTTCATACGCTCTGGCATCAAGGTCAAGGACTCCCAGGGCAATTCCCTCTTAATCATATACCATGATGCCACCACCTCTATTTGGTCTGTCCTGCCAGTACGACAGGGTATCTCCAGGGATGGTGATGGGACATTCTCTCGAAGGTATGATTCCAGAGACTTTGTAGCAATGGCTTGTTAGGCCATTTCAAAGGGCAGTTGAGAGTCAACCACATTGCAATGGGTCTGAAGTCACATGTAGGCCAGATCCAGTGAGTTTTCCTTCCCTGAAGGACGTTTGTGAGCAAAATAGGTTTCTCCAACAACTGTTTCATGGTCATCAGTAGATTTTTAGTTCTAGAATATTTTTTTAAAAATTGAATTCTAATTCCAACACTGTGTCTCGCAATAACACCAGCAGGGCCATCACCTTCTCCCAGTATGTGTGTCTGAAATGGTTTACAGTTTCCTGGAGTGTTGGCCATTTCTGAGGATTGCTCAAGGTTTTTCTTCTGTAGGTTTCTTAAATCTTCAGCTTTTTCCTGCTGCTCACTGTGTTGTATGAATAGCCAATGCAGAGTTGAGTTTAACGGTCTCACTGCTGCTCACCATGTATTGTATGAGCAGTCAAATAAAACCCATGCTGCTGCTGACCTTGGTGTACAGGCATTCCAGATCACCGTGCTCTATGAGCTGCTGCTTATGATGAAGATCACTGCCATCATCCTGTTTAAGTGCAGGAAAATGAAAAATCTGCTTGGTCTAGTGTGGTCGAGGAAACCACTTCCTTGTCTAACACAAAAATCTCCTTTAGATAAGATGTAGTTTGTTGCACATTAGCAACATGTTACAGGTTAGAATGAAATGATAGACTTTGTTACACAGACTTTGAGGAAGGCCAGGCATTAGCTTTCCCTCCATTGTGAGCCCAAGCTATTCTGCCCATGTCATAAAAGTGACTGGTTTTCTGGCATTCCTCAACATTAACCCTTTCAGACCCTTGTACAACAAGGGAGTGAGATTTGTGAGTGTTGTTGGGGTGAGTTTAAAAAACTTTGAAAGGGAAGTGGTAACCTGAGCATAGATTCAGAAAGTAAGGATGCAAAGCTAGAAACGGAAGTTGGAAAGCTAACAAGTGAGTACGGGGGGGGTCCTCGATTTATGAACATCCAATGAATGCTCATTCCTCCAAACGTGATCCCATACTGGCGTGTAAATTTAAAGATCTGACATACGAATATTTCCTGCCCATCTGAACAGCAATTTTATTTTGGCCTATTCCAACTTGCATACAAATTGAAATAAAACTCGAAAGAACTGCAGATGTTGGAAGTCAGAAATAAAAAGAGAAATTATTGGAAAAGCTCAGCAGGTCTGGCAGCATCTGTGGAGAGAAATCAGAGTTAACGTTTCGGGTCCAGTTGACCCTTCCTCAGAACTGATGGTAGCTAGGAAAAAGTTGATTTTGATACAGAAGATAAGGTGGGGGGAGGGTTGCATACAATTCAATAGGACACGAGAACGGAACCCTTTCAAAACCTGTGGAATGCCTGTAATGAAATATTGAGGAAACAAAGGCTAAAATAAGTTGTTCAGTGATTGTTGGTGTATACTGCATTAAGGAATCTCATGAATAATGCAAATGATGAGGAGCTTATGCTCAAAACGACTACTCTCCTGCTCCTCAAATGCTGCCTGACTAGCTGCGCTTTTCCAGCTTCACACCCTTCGATAATAATGCAAATGAGCTGAGTTCACCGAACTTGGAAATATGATACCATTGTTTTAATGAAATGTAGGTTAAGAAAGGGCAGAAATGGAAGTACAAAGCTCCTGGTTCTGTGGTTTTCAGATGGGATAAAGTGAGGGATAAACAAAAAGGAGGAAGAGGTCAACATTTTAATTAAAGAAACACTGATTCAGGGAGGGGTGATATGCTAGAATGAGCATCAAATGAGGTCAAAACGTTTGAACTGAGTAAAAAAGAAGGACTTTCTCCTATATTACTAAAATGGCTGGGAAAGCAGAAATAGCTCAACGTCAATGTTAACAATCCATTCAGTGGCTTCAGCTGATAGAGTGTGAATGGTTGTGATGCCACCATAGTCTGATGACTTTGTGTAGAAGTGGAGTATATGGGTGATTGTCTGACTTGGATGCCCAATATCATGACTTGAGCTGTTCTTTATGGTCCACTTGTGGAACATGTTACCTGGGGAGAAAGTGAGGTCTGCAGATGCTGGAGATCAGAGCTGAAAATGTGTTGCTGGAAAAGCGCAGCAGGTCAGACTGCATCCAGGGAACAGGAGAATCGACGTTTCGGGCATAAGCCCTTCCTGAGGAAGGGCTTATGCCCGAAACGTTGATTCTCCTGTTCCCTGGATGCTGCCTGACCTGCTGCGCTTTTCCAGCAACACATTTTCAGAACATGTTACCTGACCCATCTTAAAGTAATTGAGCATAGTATAGATGTTCCATGAAACTTTGAAATCTTGAACTCCACTATTCATGTCAATGAACAGGTTGCATCTGGCAACAGTTTGGTCAGCCAGGAGGTGCATGTGGAAGAAGTGAGGTATCTTCAATTTTGGCAGTGTGGGATGAGTGTGTGGATTTGTTTTCGAGGTCTTGTGTCAACAGGAGTGTCTCTTTAACTGTCTACCAGAGTTTGTTTTTGGAGAGAATATATTCCCTGTAGACATCAGAAGACTCAATGTGTGATACCACAGCACTGTTCATTCTCTAATAATAACAATATCCCCAAGTTCCTTGTTTTCATTAGACCCATTACTTACAGAATGTGTTTCATGTTTTCTATCATGATGACACATTCAAAGCATTTGTTTAAGGTTGCTCTCATTCATTATTCTTCATTATAACTTCTTTGGAGGACCTATATCTATTTTCTGCTAATTTCTTCCTCTTTCCAAATAACTTGCAAGCAGAACATGGGGACAGATTGTGATATGCATTTATTGGACTGTCACTTTAAAAGTCTGATCCTGTGACACCACAATGATGTCACTGGGCATTTTGGAGGGAAACAACTTAGTGCAACTTTGCTGCCTGCAGAGTGGACATGTCCACAATAACGTTCTGGCTGTTGTTTAACACTTCAGCCTACTCTTCTTTTTGAAATGTAACAGATTGTAAGTTTATTCTCATTCTATTTCTCTCACTTTATCAACTCTTTCTGTCATGATTTCATAAACTATAAAATCCTCCCAATCAATAGGCTCCTCTACTCTTGACAATGTCAGAGGCCTCTTCCTTTGATTTTGTACAATGCGTAGTGGTTGGACCACTTTCCACATGGATCCTTTTATTACTTAAGGAAATATACATTTCATGCAAATTACAAATTCAAACATTAAAGGTTTTCCATTGCTCATCTATTTTACCTTTTAATCCTGTTCGCTAATCGCAAAACAGTATGTGGATTAGCAGTCAGGTAAGCAATTGAAGATTGAGAGATGAATTTCAACAAGTGTTTGCTGAAGTCAATGATGAACAAAAGCTCTTGCTGATAGCCTCGCGGAGTATAGAAAGAACAGGGATCAAGTAAAAAAGATTAAGGAAATCAAAGAGAGGGCATGAAAACTATTAGAAAAGATAAAGGTTAGGTGAGTGGGCAAAGAAGTGGCAGATGGAATACAATGTGGGACAGTGTAAGGTCATGGACTTTGGTAGGAAGAATACAGGTGTAAGCTATCTTCTAAATGGGGAGAAAATTCAGAAATCTGAAGTGCAAAGGAACTTGGGAGTCCTCATCCAGGATTCTCTTAAGGTAAACTTGCAGGTTGAGTCGGTAGATAGGAAAGCAAATACAATGATGGCATTTATTAAAAGCAGGGATGTACTTCTGAGGCTTTAAAAGGCTCTGGTCAGACCATATTTAGAATATTGTGAACAGTTTTGGGCCCTATGTCTCAGGGAACATGTACTGGCCTTGGAGCGGGTCCAGAGGAGGTTCGCAATAGTGATCCCAAAAATAAAAGGCTGAACATAAAAGGGGTGTTTGAGGACTCTGGGTCTACACTCTTGGAGTTTAGAAGGATGAGGGGAGATCTAACTGAAACTCACAGAATACTGAATGGCCTGGACAGTGTGGATGTTGGGAAGATGTTTCCATTAGCAAGAGAGACTAGGACTTGAGGGAACAGCCTTTGAGTAAAGGGAAGATCCTTTAGAATGGAGAAGAGGGTAAATTCTTTAACGAGAGGGTGGTGAATCTATGGAATTCATTGCCACAGAAGGCTTTGGAGGCCAAGTCATAGAATATATTTAAGACAGAGATTGATAGGTTCTTGATTGTCAAGGGAATCAAAGATTGTGGAGAGAATGCAGGAGAATTGGGGTTGAGAAAATTATCAGCCATAACTGAATGATGGAGCAGACTTGATGGGCTGAATGGTCTAATATCTGCTACTATGTCTTAATGGTCTTATGGATAGTCTTTCACTTAGAAAGAAATGAACTAGTCAGGGATAGTCAGCGTGGTTTTGTTAAGGGAAGTTCATGCCTTACAAATTTTAATTCTTTGAGGAAGTGACAAGGAGGATTGATGAGGGTAGTGCCATGGATATTGTCTACATGGATTTTAATCCGGTATTTGATAAGGTTGCACATGGCAGACTGGTCAAAAAAAATAAAACTCATAGGGTATGGGGTATGTGGTAATGTGTCAAGTTGGATCCAAAGTTGGCTTAGTAACAGGAAATGGTTGTCCTTATGAATGGAAAGCTGTTTTGGATGGTGTTCGGTCCCTTACCGTTTGTTTTATATATTATTGATTTGGACTTTGAATGTGGGAGCACAATTGAGAAATTCACAGATAACACAAAAATTGACCATGTAGTGGATCGTGTAGAGGATAGCTGTAAGCTCCAAATGATGTAGCTGGTTTGTGGAGTAAGCAGGAAAGTGGCAAATCAAGTTAGCTCTGACGAGTGTGAAGTAATGCGTTTAGGGAGGTCAAACAGTAAAAGGGAATACACAGTAAATGGAGTATACGAGGATTGGTAAAAGAAGAAAGAGATCGTGGCAATTGCACAGATCTTTAAAATAATAGTACAGGTAGATAAAATTGTAAAGAAGGCATATGGAATACACTCCTTCATTGGCAGAGGATGTCATTGCTCTGGAGAGAAGGAAGAGAAGATTGACAAGGATGTTGCCAGGGCTGGAACATTGTTGCTATGAGGAGAAATTAGAGAGATTGGAGTTGTTTTCTTTGGAACCAGAAACGGCTGAAGGGTAAATTGAGGGGTAGAAATAGAGTAGCCAGAAGTAACCACTGAATCACAAGATTCACTTTGCTGTACACTGCTTGGGAGAAATAATCACTTTCACTTATAAGAACTATGGATCATTGAGTAGAGCACTATCTGCATCTGTACAATAAACAAAGTATGAGAAGTAAAGAGGAGTTGTTTTTTTTTTAACTAATTGGCAAAGATGAGCTAAAAAATACCCATAATGAAAAATATTGCAGCTGCACTTAAAAATCAGAGTAATTTGGTTCCAATGTGTGCAATGACCTTCTGCTGGTCCCTCTCACCCTTGAGAATATTCTGCACCCTCTCTGAGATATCCTTGATCCTGGCACCAGGGAGGCAGCACACCATTCTGATTTTTCGCTGCTGGCCACAGAAACGTCTGTCTGTACCTTGGACCAGAGAGTTTCTCGGAACCCGACGTACCCCTTATTGTGTTAGATCGAGTCTCGATGCCAGAAACTTGGCTGGTCATGCTACATTCCCCTGAGAATCCATCAGCCCCTATATTTTTCAAAACAATGCATACTTGCTTGAAATGGGGATAGCCACAGAAGACTCCTGCATACCTATCTTACCTTTCCTGGAGTTAACCCATCTCTGTGACTGTATCTGCAACTTTTCCCCCTTCCTATAACTGCCATCCATCACATGCCCTTGCTCTTGTAAATTCCTGATTGTCTCTAACTGTCTCTCCAACTGATCCATTCAATCTGATAGGATTTGTAACCAAATGCATTTATTGCAGATATAATGTTCAGTAATACATAAACTCTCCCTAAACTCCCACATCCAACAAGAAGAGCATATCACTCTACTAAAGGCCATTTTTGCTTCTTTCAATCTAAAGACCCAGGAAATAGCACTGTCTTATTCTTCTACAGAACACTGCACCAGACTAACTTAATACTTGTGGCTTTTCTTTTTAAGTTTAATCAAGAGTCATATCTCAATAAAACATATAATCAAGAAAGAACACACTTTACTAAGTACTGCAGACTTACTGTAAGGCCACACTTAAAATATTCACTTATCTGTTTCTGTGCTGTGATCGCTCCCAAACAGGTTCCTCCAAGATTAATTGTGAATTTCACTGTTTGTTAATTTTCCCAGACGCACTCCAATGTCCAGTGATACATGAGTTTTAGTTGTGAATTTCACTGTTTGTTAATTTTCCCAGATGCACTCCAATGTCCAGTGATACATGAGTTCAAACATCAAAGGCAGTAACTGTGCAGGTTCTCTGCTGTGTCAATGTGGGTTTTCCCTTCTCTCTCTCTCTCTCTGTCCTGCACTGACCTCACCATGTGCTGCCTTTGTCTGTTGCCCTCCCTTTTAAAAGTGTTGTTGTTTTGACTTCTTTTTCTCCAAAGTTCCAAAATAATGCAACAGCATATAATCAGTAATTGCTGCTCCCGGAATTCAAGGAAATCACCCACAACACCTAAAATACCTCAAAAAAGGAGCAGCGTGTTACAGCCAAATCTTATTACCATTGTCCACCTTGGATTACCCAGAATCATTCTAGAGTAAGTCCTATCAAAATCTTCTAGGCACAGGATCAGGATATCTAGCTAACCAATATACTAGACATTACATTGTCTTAGGAGGAGAATATTCCCATTTCCACAAGGTAAATTTCAGCTCATGGGCTATACCAAGGTTACGGTTCAATACAATTAACAAATGGTGTTGAGAAAGTGACATTAAATTCTTTTGGAAGCAAAGAAACTGTACAAAAGCTATATTCCACTTGAGCCAGAAATATTCACTGTTTATATTGTCATGCTTTCATCTCTCTACAGTATAATTTCAGACTGGGGTATATTTCTGCTAATGTGAATTAAGATATCCATATTAAATTCTGATATTGCTCAATCATTATTGCATATGTCATATAAAGAATCTAATTTTTGACACTAGTTCTTGAGACCATATGTGATGGCTTGACGTTGACCCAGGTAATATTTTTGAACAGTTGATATGTGTGCTTGATTTATATCCAAACAAAATTCAAAAATGGGCAGTTGCAAAAAGAAAGGCAACATTAAAAATATGATTCATATTAATTGTCATTCATACTTTGATCATTTTAACAATTTGAATAAATTGAAACTAAATCTAAATAGATATTAAAAATATTTAGACTTGTTTCCATTTTAAATATATTTAGTTATTGAAAACAAAATCAAATCAGTAACATCTCCAGTATTTGCTTCTAATAATCTTGGACGTTAATCCCTGAGAAACTAGATTTAACTTTCACATGAAGTACGCCAAGAATTATGGGATCAACTTTTACATGAATGTTAACAACATTTTATTTGGGCTGAGAACTTTATTGAGAGGTGTTTGGATTATTCATTGGATTAGGCCTTTGCGGGTTAGATCAGCATTTGTTGTCCATCATTAATTGCCTTCTTAATGAGAAGGATCTGAAGATAAAGAAACAAGATAGCCACATCATATCATGGTATTCTCCCATTTCTTCATGCAAATTAAAAATGAATGCAAAATTCAAAATTGATAATATTAAACTCTTGAGTGTTAAGAATGGTGAAAAATTGAATCAAATTAATTCAATTTTCTGGTACGGTGGGTATAAGGATTTTAAAACATTTTCGTTAAATGTCATAAAGATGATGAACTGCTTGGAATTTTGAACATCTCAATATCCAAAAACAAAAGAATTTGGTATGTAACAAATATTCTAAATTACGTTCTCCAACTAATGAGTTCCTGATGAAGGATTTTGACTGTTTATCTTTTAGAATTGTTTGTCCCTATTACAGATTTTTAAAAAATGTTGTATCTTACAGTAATGAAGATGTGGGTATACTTTAAGAGAGTTAACAACAGCAGAACTAGCGGACACAGAACCAAGTGTTCTCAATAAGACAACAATGTGACACTTGGTCGAACAATTCAATTAGCTCGTTGCCTGGAGGCAAAAAACAAATTTGAATTTGGCCAATCAGCTTAAATTATAAAAATATCAATCTCCAATTCAGTTTGAATTGAGTGTATTGACAACCTTAAAAGCCAGTGACACAATCTGATGCTCTGGGGTATAAGACTGGGAGCTCCAGTTTCCTCCCACAGTCCAAAGATGTGCAGGTCAGGTGAATTGGCCATATTAAAATTGCACATAGCGTTAGGTGCATAAGTCAGAGCGGGGGGAGGGAGAGGTGGGTTGCTCTTTGGAGGTCAGTGTGTACTTGTTGGGCAAAAGGGCCTGTTTCCACACTGTAGGGAATCTAATTAATCTAATTTTTCTGAAAATTGAACTGTTGAGAGGAGAACTGCCAAGCCCAGCATGTAAACAGACTGCCTGAAAAATAGCTCTCTTAAAAAGGTACCTTTTCAATCAGTAACCTGTGATGAAGAAATTCCTAAGCAGAAGAAAAGAATACACAGAAAGATCCGAATAGAAGAACGAAAACTGTCTGGTTTTGTTGCTTAGTAAATCTTAATTGGGAGTTTTGTCGGACTAGTTTTAGAAAAGGGAAGGTGAAAGACAGGTTAGAGGAAGAAATGGTAAATAATTGTTAGTTAATTATTCTCTGTTAAAGTTAAAGAGATAAAGTTGTTAATTGTTACTTTAAATAGTTCTTGGCCACTTGAATTTACAGATTACTGCATGGGATAAATCTTTGCTGCACTGCTGGTTTTAAATTATGCAGGAGGGTTTACCCCTTGTTGTAACACTTACCTTATCAGAATTAATGCATGGTGTGTTTTGTTTCTGTTTAATGTAGTTAGTTGAGTTTCTTTTTCTAAAATGACAATTGTAATTGTGTTTTAATGCCACACTGAGTTTGGGTTCTTTACAGACTGGTTGAGAAGAAAGCAAAATCAAGGACTGTCTTCAAATACTATTTATTATATATTAATATTAAGTGCTATAAAACATAATACCAGGCTGTGACTTATAGGTAAGATTTAATTCATCTTTTTCATGTGTGGAAGATCATGTGCTCTGTTTTCTTTCTTCCAAACTATCTTCTAGAGAATTCCTACCTTGCTGTTTTCACTCCACTATTCCATAGAATTCATATTCAGTGACATGCAATGCCTTGAGGTCATCACAAGGTTCCTTCAGGGTCCTAATTACCTTACACAACAAGAGATGCTGGACTTTGCAAAATTATATTGAAATTGTAAATATTTCAAATTAGAAACACAGAGACAAGATGTTGAGGTTTATTTATTGTGAAAGTAATAAACAATTAATAACTTTAGCTTTGTGCATACTACTTGCATCATATTGTGATTGCTATTCCCGGGTCTCTGGCGCTGTGAGGCAGCAGTGCTAACCACTGTGCCACCGTGCCACCCAAAACCTTGAGCAACACCGTGGGCACTGTTAGATGTTACCCAATGTTCACTTGTCACTATTCCTAACATGGATCCAGTCAATCATTACCAATGGATGAGAGTGTTTGTGAGTAGATGTCATCAATTCCTCATTAGTGCACCCAGCAAGACATCATGCACTTCCTCCTAACCCCCCTCTTAACATGTCTCCCCCAGTGGAATATCTCAATTCATTACAAGCAAGCTCCAGAGCACTTCCTCCAGTAGCATGAAGTTGGACACTGTCTCCTGTCTTCAACTAAAACACATGGCTATTATCATCCAATTCACAAATATAAACGTGTAACATTTTGCAAAATCTGCTAAATCACTGCAGCCATTCTTTCCCTCTTGAGTTCAGAACTTGACACGCTACAGAATTTGCAGTGCCAAATTGACAATGAGTCTTTCACAATTCTTGCTCCTACACCAAAAGAAATTCCTTCGTAGGTCCTTTGGTAGTACACTGTGCTACCAATGCATCAAACCTATCTCAGATTCTGATCAGCTCCCAACACAAGACCCACATTGAACCTTCCACATCCCTCCATGCTTGCAAATCGCCAAAATGGGTCTTACTCACCCTTTAAATGAGTTGCTGTGACCTCCTTCTGGGACAAGGCCTGCCATGGTAATGTCCAGATTTCCCACCCTCCATGAGCAGCTGCCTTCTCAGGATGACCCATTGACCAAGAGCCCTCTCAGCTGCCTTCAATTGGCTGACCAGCGTATTATTTGGAGTCAGAAGTCAGTGAATGATACACTTCCTGGTCAGTCTCCTGCCCACTGTAGCAGGATATAAGTACTTACCTTGCCTCTCCTTTAATGTCAAAAGAGGAGGGAAATTGCTTTAAATTACAAAGTAAGCTAAAGAGTTAAAATATTCACTTTAATCCTTGAAAGTATGTCAGAAATAACCAACGCAGGGTAAGTGGAACCAACCTCAGCTGTCAACATCCCAGACAAACACCACACATACATGGAATTCATCTAACGTAATTACTTAGGGATCCTCCATTTAGTTCATTTTTCTTTGTTTTAATTTTGAAAATCAAAGTTTAATAGGTAAATTTTAATAGATTAATTTTTCAATTTTGTGTTAAAAATTGTGTTTTGACATTGCACATTTACCAGATGGAGGATGCTTTCCAGAAGGTAATTCTATCATTGCGTTCTACTGTCTGAAATATGTGGTCCAGAAGTTAGAATGTCTGCTGCGGAAGCGAAGCAGTAAACAGAAAATCTAAAAAGATGTGTATTTCTTTGATAATATTCAAAATTTCCAATTTTTCACATAACTTCAGTCAGTGAGGAGTGATAAGTCCAGCTGGTAGAAATAATTGTGAAAAGTAGATTTTGGATAAACTTTGTCAGCTTGTTATCAGAATCTCTCGTGTGATGGCTATCCTGTCGGTATTCGCTGTACATTTCAACGTATGCTCAGTTATGTATTGCCTGCAAAAAAAGTTGCTGAAAAGGTTTGAGAACAGAGCTTGAGCAAAACAACTTCCAACTGGAAGCTATTTGTTGTAGCAACTGGAAAAGATACAGGACATCCCAGAAATCCCAACTCGATGAGGACCTGGGAACGGCCTGGAAAGTTTAAACTTCTAATGGGCAATTAGCCAGGCATTTAGAACTCTGAGTTAGAGGTGGAGATACGTGACTCACTTAAATGTCATATCTTCTAGTCTCTCATGTTTAATTATGAAATTGAACAGTACACTTCCTGACTCACCCTACCCCGCCTTGCCCACTTACCACACTCCTCACCCACCTGCCACCCTAACCCCCACTTCTTTTTAGGGTGTGGAAAGGTTGTAGTTCAGGAGTGGGTCACGATTATGAGTAAAGATTTGTACAGCGGGGAAAATATTAATGGATTGGGTGGATAATAGGAGGATGATTGTGGGTCAGTGGATGATTGTGACTTGAAAGGGTGCAGATGTAATTCTATGTTGGGAGGTTAAAGTGACTAGGTTAGCAGTATTAAAATGATTATTGGTCGCAGTTCATGTGATTTCTGGCAGCAAGGCTGCACGAAAGTAGGCAAGTATGAGCAGCAATGGAGGGAGTTGAGGAGGATTATTTAGAGGGCATAGGTGTAAGCACTCACTCCTCCTGGCTCAATGAGTGCTGGAAGGGCACTACCCTTCTAGCCCTAGTGTTTTTCACCTCTCTGCAGATATTTGCTTTCTCAAGCCTTGGTAAGCCTCTCAGCTATGAAATATAAATGACAATTGCAAGCTGAGGTTCACCACCTTCTTAACATATTTAAATAACCAATCTGACTCTAGAAAGCAGGTTAGACCCCTTCCCAACTTGCTTCAGTTAAAACTGGAAGTAGGGAGTCCAAAACAGTTTGAGATTGTATTTCAGATTACTGAAATTTTAACCAACTACACCAACAACTCCCTCCAATGCATCAATCAACTTTAAAATTCTTCCTTATGTGTTAGTTGTTTCCTTCCACCCATACCAATTTGTTTCATTTGCCTAATCAGAATTTGGAAGAGTGTATTGATTAGCTACAGAATTAAAGCACTCTGTATACCGAATGTGAAAATGTATTGTGAAATTCAAATGCAGGTTATAAAATGTTGCATTGACGGTTTAGGTGTAGAATAACATTAATCTAAATAAAGGCTTATAGCTAGCATGGTCCCCCCAGAAAGCAGATTGGAAGATGTGGGAAGTGAGACACCTATTGAGAAGTTAAAAATTAAGCAGTAGAAACCAAATGTTGTATTCATTTTTTTTTAAGTTGAAGCAAGAAATGTAATTTCTGCGATGATGCATACCCACATGAGCCAAAGTGACAACAAAAGGAAAATCACATCAAACTTTTGGGAAAATAAACTTTTTCACAATGCTGCCATTTTATGATTAACCATTGGCTGATTCCTTAGGGTGTAAAAATACAAAAGGTGATTTAATAAAGGGCAAACCTCAGCATTTCAGCAGCAAAACAACAGGAAATAATCATTACTATTTAAGGAAAGGATAATTATGGCTTCCATGTTGAGAAAGGACCCAGCAATGAGACACTAATCACTCAGAGCCAGCTCAGCTCAGTGGGATATGTAGATCATAAGTCTGACACCAGACTTCTGGAGCAACTGTTCTACTTGAACTGAATTCAATCAGGAAACACCCCAGAAGGACAGCAGAAACATCTTAGGGACCTTAGCATCCCCAAAGAGGTTAAGGATCCCTGCTGATACATGGGATTCCCTTGCTCCTGACTAACCACAATGGTTAATCATCCAATAAATCAACAAACACATCAAGAAGTTTCATCAAGGATATGCAGAAGGTATCTGAGGGATACTTAAACTTCCAATCTACATGACCCTTAAGGCACCATATGTCACACACATGGACAAGTACATAGACCATGCGTTGAATTTATCCTGGAAACTGAACTGGAACAGAAGCAAGTAATCCTCATTTCTGAGGTATTGCCAATGTTAGGAAGATATCAGAAAATTGAAGGCATACAGTTAATCAAATTTCACACAGAACAACATGACTAAATTTAACTAAACACAGCAACTTCATGCACAGCAACTTTAATGAAGAATAATTACCTGTGATCACTAACATATATGCTGAAGTTGGAATAAATCAGACAAGATTGGCATGGCACCTTTGCAAGGATGGTTTGCAAATTTGTGATGTTATTTTACTGCATGTGTTGAAGTTAGAAAGTTAGTGTATGGTGCTGCTACCTGCAAAAATTGCAGGTACAATCCCTGAATTGGTAAAATCTTCTACTTTGGCAGTAATACAGCCTCATACTCCTGATCGCTGACCTCCACTGGGGGATGGACAAATTGAAAGACCACCTTTCTCGATTATGTCAGGTCCAGTCCAAATGGACAGTCTCCGATCCAGGCAGCCAAATGGAGTCATTGGACCTGACTTTCTGCCTCTTTTTGGAGTTATATTCATGCTAGAGTGATCCATCCATAAGAAGAATAGATTTTTATTTGTTCTCTTTCCTTTTCAATTTTTGTTTGTTAATTTATCAATGAAAATTGGAAACCTGTAGCCTCTTTCAATGTACCTGCAAATGATTGAATCAAAGAGAGGTATGAAGTGGAGGTGCTGGTGTTGGACTGGGTGGACCAAGTTCAAAATCACACAACACCAGGTCATAGTCCAACAGGTTTATTTGGAAGTACAAGCTTTTGGAGTGCTGCTCCTCCATCAGGTAACTAGTGGGGCAGGATCGTAAGGCACAGAATTAATAGCAAAAGATCACAGTGTCATGCAATTAAAACGTTATGTTGAACAAACCTAGATTGCTGTTAAGCCTTTCATCTTTTCGAATGGGTTGCAGGTTTCAGTTCTTTAATATGTAAATCACAGAAACTCTTTTTAAGTCACTCATAAACTTGATTGAGTTTTTTGAAGAAGTAACAAAGAGGATTGATGAGGGCAGAGCGGTAGATGTGATCTATATGGACTTTAGTAAGGCGTTCGACAAGGTTCCCCATGGGAGACTGGTTAGCAAGGTTAGATCTCATGGAATATAGGGAGAACTCACCATTTGGATACAGAACTGGCTCAAAGGTAGAAGACAGAGGGTGGTGGTGGAGGGTTGGTTTTCAGACTGGAGGCCTGTGACCAATGGAGTGCCACAAGGATCGGTGCTGGGTCCTCTACATTTTGTAATTTATATAAATGATTTGGATGCGAGCATAAGAGGTATAGTTAGTAAGTTTGCAGATGACACTAAAATTGGACAGCAAAGAGAATTACCTCAGATTACAACAGGATCTTGATCAGATGGGCCAATGGGCTGAGAAGTGGCAGATGGAGTTTAATTCAGATAAATTTGAGGTGCTGCATTTTGGGAAAGCAAACCTTAGCAGGACTTATACACTTAATGGTAAGGTCCTGGAGAGTGTTGCTGAACAAAGAGACCTTGGAGAGCAAGTTCATAGCTCCTTGAAAGTAGAGTCACAGGATAGTGAAGAAGGCGTTTGGTATGCTTTCCTTTATTGGTCAGAGTATTGAGTACAGGAGTTGGGAGGTCATGTTGCAGCTGTACAGGACATTGGTTAGGCCACTGTTGGAATATTGAGGGCATAGGTTTAGGGTGAGAGGGGAAAGATATAAAAGGGACCTAAGAGGCAACTTTTTCACGCAGAGGGTGGTCCATATATGGAATCAGTTGCCAGAGGAAGTGGTGGAGGCTGGTACAATTGCAACATTTAAAAGGCATCTGGATGGGTATATGAATAGGAAGGGTTTGGAGGGATATGGGCCGGGTGCTGGCAGGTGGGACGAGATTGGGTTGGGATATCTGGTCAGCGTGGACAGGTTGGACCGAAGGGTTTGTTTCCATGCTGTACATTTCTATGACATTCTCGAGGTAGACAGAATTACCAAGGTTGCAGTGGAATCATCTGATAAATTTGCTCACTCTCATTTATCCATAATGTTACCAAAGGATTATATTTGTTTGGCTCCTGGCTTAACTTTAGACACTGATTCTGTTGCCAGACTTCCACATTAGACCTTCTGATACTGGGTTGTTAATGAATTTGATGGTTCATTGGTCCAGAAAAAGAAGGTTGCAAGGCTGAAATTGATGAGGAAGGTTGAATAAAAAGCAACACAATTTCTCATACCTTAGGATAATGGTACAATCCATTCTCATCTTTTGCATCGGTATAATTTCAATGCCCCATGGATAAATTGGATGAGTTGTTGAGAGAGGGTGAGTACAAGAGAATTTCGAAGTATATGAATAAGTGAATTGAGAATGTGAGAAAATGTGTTATGAAACTGGGTATCTGTGAGTTTGTGAGAGTAAGTGATTGAAAGTAAATTGAGTGTGTGAAAGTGGGAATGAACAAGTGATCAGTTTGAGTGAGTAAAAGCTCATGAGTAAACTTCAGTGTGAGAGCGAGAGGGAATATGTGATTGTGTAAAGATTAACTGAGAGAATGAAAGACTGAGTAAATGGCTAAGTTAGAAAGTAAGTGTATAATTGAAAGTCTGAATGAGGCAGAAACTCGAAAATACTCAACAGGTTTATTAGCATCTATGGAGTGAGAAAGAATTAATAGTTTTGGTCACAACTGGGAAAAGTTAGAAGTACAATAGGTCTTGAACAATTGAACGGCAGGGAGTGACAGAACTATTGGGAAGCTGTGATAGGGTGATGGGTAGGAGTAATTAAATGACAAAGCTTTTCATGATGCAAGACCAAAGACAATGTTAATAGGAATCAGAAAGAATCAAAAGATGTCGTATGAATGGGAGGATCCTAAATAGCTGCCATCTGAAAGTGGAGAGGAAGGAACTTTTCCTATTGCATCAAGGATTGAGAAAGACACCAACGTGAGGGATTTGGCAGAAGAAGAAATGGTAGCCACAGCAAGAGGTTAGGGTGTGTAGTGCGTGCCTGTGACTGTGATCGAGCCAGATTCAACCGTAGCTTTCAAAAAGCAATTTGATAATCATTTGAAGAGATGCATTTGCAGGGCTACGAGAAGAAAGGGGAGTGGCAGCGGATGAGTTACTCGTGCAGAGGGTCAGTTTTCTTGATGCTGCAGGTTGGACTGAGTCAGCTGAATCACCTCTTTGTGTTATAGTCATTCAATGATTCTTTGAGAAGAGAGAAACAAGAGAAAAAAATGACAACAAAGAATGAAACAAAACAGGAGCACGGGTAGCAAGTTGTTGAATTCAGTGTTCAGTGCAGAAGGCTACAAAGTGGCCTGTGGAAAGAGGAAGTGATGTCCCTTGATCTTTTGTTGCATTTCACTGGAATACTGCCGCAAAGGTCAGAGTTAAAAATCACACAACACCAGGTTATAGTCCAACAGGTTTATTTGGAAGCACTAGTTTTTGGAGCGCTGCTCCTTCATCAGGTAGTTGTGGAGCAGGACCATAAGACATAGAATTTATAGCAAAAGATTACAGAATCATGCAACTGAAATGAGATATTGAACAAACCTAGATTGTTGTTAAGTCTTTCATCTTTTAGAATGGGTTGCAGGTTTTGGTTCATTAATATGTAAATCCCAGAACTTCTTTTAAGTCACATTCTTGAGATAACTTAAGGTTTTATAAAGAAAAAGGTAACATCTCAGCTCAGACAATGCACTAAAAGGTGTGAGGTTAGAATCGGTCTGTATCCCAATCTTGAGTCAGACTGGTTCTATTTCCAAAATGGAATTTATAAAATATTACATGAATTGACTGTCTGCATTGACTGCCTGCAGATTGTGCATTTTTGAGCAAAATGGAATGTTTACTGCAAATATAATTCTGCAAATACAAATTCACCCCATAGACTTAAATGTGTGTGCGCGTCCATGAGAGAGAGAGAGTGTGAGTGCACGTGCGATAGTGTGTTTGCATGTGTGCAACCTTGGTAAAGTTTGTGCGTGTGAGTGTGATGGAGTATAAGCCTGTGAGAGGGTATGTGTGTGTGTATGAGAGAGAGTGTGTGTATGAGAGAAGGTCTGCGTGAGTGTGTGAGTATGGAAGTGTGTGTGTATGTGTGCATGTGGGTGTGTGTGTATGTGTGTGAGAGAGAGAGTGTATAGCGTAGTGGGGTCACCTGTAGTGTTACATGAACCCAAGGTCCCACTTGAGGCCATCCCCATGGGTACCAAACTTGGCTATCAGCCTCTGCTCAGCCACTTTGCGTTGTGGCCCATCCCGAAGTCCACCTTGGAAGATAGTCACCTGAAGATCCGAGGCTGAATGTCCCAGGGAGGGAACACTCCAGCCTGGTGATTATTGTGCAATGTCCATTTATCTGTTGTCACAGCATCTGCTCAATTTCGCCAATATACCATGCCTCAGGGCATCCTTGCCTGCAACGTATGACATAGACAATGTTAGTCAGGTCACATGAGTACCTGCTGTGTGCATAGTGGGTGATGTCCCCACGTGTAATGGTGGTATCCGTGTCGCCACTGACACGTCTTGCAGTGGTAACCATGACAGGGTTGTACGGTGTTGTGGTCGATGTTGTCCTGAAAGCTTGGACACTTTGCTGCAAACAATAGTCTGTTTAAGATTTGGTGGTTGTTTAAAGGTGAGAAGTGGAGGTGTGGGGAAGGTCTTGGTGAGGTGCTAATCCTCATCGATAATGTGTTGCAGGCTGTGAAGAACATGGTGTAATTTTTCCGCTCCCGGGAAGTACCGGACAATGAAGGGTACTCTATCTGTCCGTCTCCTGTGGAGGTCATTATGGTTTCTCGCTGTGGCACGTCAGAACTAGCAATTGCTGAGTTGAGCATTGTACCCTGTTATTGGGCATCCTTGAGCACCTTCAGGTGTCCATCACATTTCTCCTTATCTAAACAAATCCTGCGTACGCATAGGGCTTGTCTGTCGAGGATGGCTGTTTTAATATGTTTACAGTTTATTGGGATACAGACAGACTCTAACCTCACCCTTTAATGTATCGTCTGAGCTGTGATGTCACCTTTGTTTGATAAAACCTTGTTATCTTGAGAATGTGACTTTAAAAGAAGTTCTGGGATTCACATATTAATGAACCAAAACTTGCAACCCATTCTAAACCATGAGAGACTTAACAACAATCTAGGTTTGTTCAATACATCATTTCAGTTGCATGATGCTGGAATCTGTTGCTATAAATTCTGTGTCTTATAGTCTTGCTCCACAACCACCTGATGAAGGAGCAGCGCTCCGAAAGCTAGTGCTTCCAAATAAATCTGTTGGACTATAACCTGGTGTTGTGTGATTTTTAACTTCATAGAAGAAGGAATATCTGTATGTTCCCCTCCAAGCCACTGAACACCCTGACTTGAAAATATACCATTGTTCCAGTCCAACACTGGCACCTCCAAATCATGACTGCTGATAAAGGTGTGCAGGGGTCAGCGATTATCAGGGTGTGGAGAGTATCTGTAGGAGCAAGCAACAGGCACACTTGACCACAGCCTCTATGTTGACTGAGCTGAGTCTCAGCTTGGGGTCTTTGAGCAGCTGCCAAAGACAGGGCACAGCTCCGCCCCAGGGGTGGAATAATGGCAGGCTCGCCGGCAGACTCAGCGATTGGCCGGGGCTGCTTGTCACTCGCAGGAGCCCGATCTGTGTCAGTGAAGAGGGCGAGAGATTTACTCACAAAAAGCCACATGTACGTGTGAGAGCAGGCAGCGTTGGGGCTGCTCAGTCAGTGCAAAAAAAATAACACTTGCAGACAGATACACAACACAAGGGAAGGGCGATATAGCAGCAGCAGCTTCAGTATTCCTGCAACTAGGCAGAGAGAGAGAGAGAGAGCGGCTTCCTGCAGCATCGTGAAAGCAGAGGATTTCCCCTCCGGGACTTGAAATCGACAGGGCAGCCCAGCGACCAAACGTGACTCCCGGAGCCCAGCACCAGAGCCTGTGGAAAGCGGCTGGAAGTCTAGCTTTCACCCGGGGCTCTCGCTGCCAATGTACCTGTCAGCGCCAGCCGAGCCCCTGGCCATTTGCAGCGTTCCCCCGAAACGCGCTGCATTGTGAAACCGGTCCTTTATTTATTATTGAATTGTTCACACTCACCACCTCTCTTGCAGCTACAAGGGACAGTTCCCTCTGTCAATACAAAACAAAATGCAGGTTTTGGAGGATGCAGTGGGCCCTTTACTGTCCGGGGGGTCCTTCTGCAGAAAAGTGTTTGCAGTTTTTCAACTCCTCATATTGATGGGACTTCACCGCAAGGCATGTTAGACCTGTCCTTTTTATGTATCCCTGTGTGTTTCTCTGTAAATTGGAATGTGGATATGTTAAACAAGTCGTATTATAAGTTTGCAATTTCGGTGTAAACTCATTGCAACACTTCTTGCTATGAATGTTAATTGCCCTGTGCTTCTGTCTTGCAGAGTGACTTTGCTGGTGAAGCCATTCAAGTCGCAAGTGCTGCTGCAGGAGCTGGAGGTGAGCAGCCAGTCCATCATCATCTGTCAGCGCTTGGGTGGCGGCAGCTGGGTGACAACAGCGGTAAGTGTTCGGGGTTTGAGCGTGATCAAGGATGCCACTGCTGCCCCTACTATGCCAGCACTCGAACCTGTTGCACACAAGGTTACGTGGCGAAACAAAATCACTGCTGGCGGTGACGGTCGAGCTTCACGTTAGAAACGCAATGAAACGGGTACAGCGAAACGCTAGAGGGTGCTCCAACACACAACTTGGGCAACCTCTCAGCCACTGCAGTCACTCCTTTCACTCGACTATTGAACTGAGAAAGATATTTCATGTACCTAGCTGGAACTCCTCGTCCCTGGTATTATGGCAGAACCATTTAAATTACTTGTAAATATTGAACCAGCACTGATTGTGACTTTTACAGAAAATTCTATCCAATGAAAGCAATTGTTTTAAGATCAACTGGGCAGAAGTGGGTACTGCAGATGCTGGAGATTTTCCTGCTCCTCGGATGCTACCTGACCTGCTGTGCTTTTCCAGCACCACTCTAATCTTGACTCAGCTGTTTAAAAGTCACCTTAGGTAATAAAAAGCAAAATCCTGCAGGTGGTAGCACCCTGAAGCTTTGAAGTATAAGGGGTAGGCAGCATCTATGTAGGGACAATAATAAGCATTTTAGATAAAAACTGACAGAGGCTGTTTGTAATTCGGTGTCCTATTGCACCTCGATATGATTTTCATCACATTATGTTGTCACTTAGACCTCTTCACCCTGCCTCAGATCCTCTGCTGCTAAAAGTCCTAATCCATGCCTGTGTTACCTTAAATCTTACTTGTTCTACCATGGTTCTGATCAGACTCCTGTAAAGTTGAAGGCACGCAAGATCCTACTGCACGTTTCCCCTTGCAACAAATCCCATTCATTTATCATTATGTGCCTATGGACTGGCTTTGAGTTAAATAATGGCTTAATTCCCTTTCTTGTTTTCAAATCTGTCTGTCCCAGCCTTGTATCCCACACAGCCTACAACTCTCCAATACTTCCACTCATCAAACCTGGGTTTTATCAGCATCCCTGCTCCACCATTGCTCCCCCATTGCTGGCTGTGTCTAGTGCTGCCGAAACCCTAATCTTCAAAATTCTCTTCTTAAAGCTCTTTGCCTCTTTTCCTTATTTTCCATCTTTAAAACTTTTCTGTAAAACCTACTTTTATCAAGCTTTTGGTCATTTGCCTTAATATGTCCACATGTTGCTTGGTACAATATTTTGTTTCATAATGCCTTAGTATGTTTAATCGAGCTATGTCAATGCAAGTTGCTGTTGTAAACCTTTTTTGCATTGATGAAGAGTTTGACCTTTGATTGCAATTAAATTGTTTCACAAAGATATACCTTGTGCTTTAATGATGGAAATGATATTATTTCTGTCTTGTTTCTAGTTCAAACACAAATGGACATTAAGTCAATTAATTAACACTTAGCAATGTTAAGCAGCAGTTTATTCCAGACATGTAAGAAATGCTACTCACTAAATCTGTCTGTACAGTTGATATAAAAATCACACTGCGGGGTGAGATCAATTTTAGCTTAACAACTTCTGGTTTCTATGCGTCCTCAAACTGTGAACATCAATTGATTGCACCAGTTGGTCCTGCAGATAGAGGATATTGAAACACTAATAATGCCATTGAAATTTCTCTTGCATTAAAATATGCCAATACATATTTCCCATGTATAAACAACTTGGTCTTTTGCATGGTTGAATGCCTGAGGGGAATATTGAGTTTATTTTTAAACGTCCATGTCTCCCCATACTCTTATGGGCTTGCTTTAAATAGAATGTCATATGTTGTTTTCAAACATGTGTTGATCATGAATTGTTGAAAGTCCCAGATAAGTTTGATTTTAAGTGGAATGTATGATGCAGCACTTAAAAAGTGAAGCAACTGTGTAACGTGGTGGCTGATTAACTTGTAGCCATTGTTATGTTAAAGTGAAGAAGGGTTGGAATGCTAAACCCTCGGGTTTGAAATGCTGTACTAATACTCTGGAAATGAACTCACTTTGTTAGGTTTCAAGAGTTTAGTTGTTCAAGTGTCATGTACATCACTAGATGCGTGCTTAATTCATGAAGTAATCCTTCATAGTGTGTATGTTCAGCATCACTACATAGAATAATGAATGGGATTATTTTCCTCCATAATTAGTCATTAAGTAGATTATGTATCCTTGGAAACTTGAGTTTTGATTTACATGTGAGCTAAATTACACAATAAAAGCACAATCACAAATCAAACATGTTATGGCACTAGTCCTGGTTTTTGAACTGATTGTCCAACTCATAATGAGAACAGTAGGCACTACGTTTCTGATGTAAAATCATCAAAGAACACCTCCACTCTTGATCATGCAATACAACATCTGTTTTCTTTCTAGAATATTTACCCATGTTTTTGCATGCTGATACTAATCAATCAACCATTTTAATGCTTTGTTCACATTGTGCAGAGGACACTCATATAATACTGTAGTTGCTGAAAATATTTTCTTGACTGGCTACAACCTCAATTTTCCATATTTATATAAAATAATCTGACAGCTAGATGCCACTACCTTATCTACATTATTTTCTATTTATAAAGGCACACTTAAACATTAATGAAAAGGCATGAAATTGCTTGATCACCTCAATTGATGTAATAATTCCTGCCTTTGGCATCTTGTTTCAGCTATAGATTTCCTGATTTCCTGGAGAGGAAAGGAATTTGGATAACTTTCTGTAATACCCACTATTCCACCATTGCAGTACATGTTCTGTCTACTTTAAAACCTAAGTTACGCTGATGCCAACAACAAGTTGAATTTATATTGTAACTTTAATGGAGTAAAGTCACTTCATTATGATGTGGTCAGATGAATTGCGATCTAAGGCTGTTTCAGACCTAAGCACAAAATACTTACCTAAGGCATAATACATAAAAACAAATATTGCTGTCAGAGTCAATTGACATTTAAAATTACAGAATTTGGCACTTCGTATGGTGTAGGGCTGTACAGATTGAAACCTCAGGGTTTAATTCCCAGGTTTGATTATTTTATTTATACTAAATGAGCTGATCTGATTTAAAGCAACAATTGAAGTGTTATTGGTGCCCTGAGGTGTGACGGGATCAGCCATGCAATTTACATGTTCTTGTCTGCTGTTCAGTGACCTTGTTGACAATTTGCATGTCTGAATATCAGTGAAGACTGTAATGTGCTTGGCTATGCACCAGTCTTAGGTTATTAGTTTTTAACACTTCCTGTCTATACTTGCAAAAGTAGAATGACCACTTGGTTAAGGGACTGATGTCTCACACCCAGTGCGTAGCTCCAAGAGTTTGGGAAGAAGACAAAAACAAGTGATACCAAAATAGCTGTTGCATAGTTATAGCGTCTCACAGCACAGAAAAAGACTCTTCGATCCAACCAGCCCATACTGACTATAGTTCCAAACTAAACCAGATCCACCTGCCTGTGCTTGGCTCATATTACTTCAAGCATTCCTTATTCATTTCTTTTCAACATTTTAATTGTACCTGTATCCATCGTTTCCTCTGGAGGTTCATTTCCATACATGAACCACTCTCTATGTAAAAAAAGTCCCCCATGTCTTTTTTAAATCTTTCTCCTTTCAACTTAAAAATATGCCGCCCTAGTCTTGAAATCCCCCACCACAGAGAAAAGAAACCTGCCATTTACCTAATCTATATATGTCTCATACTTTTATAAACCTCAACACTCAACCTCCTAAGCTCCAGTGAAAGAAGTCCCAGCCTATCCAACCTCTCCTTGTAACTCAAATTCTCCTTTCCTGGCAACGTCCTGATAAATCTCTTGTGTTTTCATATCAGATGAAACACAGACTGAAATGAATTATAAAGGAGTAGTAAAACACATGCTCCTTAGAAGTATTAGTTTCATTTATGTTTAAAGATTTGTGCTACAGTGTTTACGTGAATGGTTTTTGTGTTTCTTGACAGTTTGCTTTGTATGTGAGTTATTTTTCCATGAGTGACTTAAACTAAAGAGTTGCATTAAAGGAAAGCCAATGACCTTTCATTGTTCATTCCACACAAAAAGCATTGTCAGACTCTGTCTTGACTTGTTTTAAAGAACTGAGCCACGGAGATGCAGGATGCAGCTTCATGGTTTTGATTTTCTCAGATGGAAAGTTTGCATAGAAGCACATACTAAGCAGGATTGACAGATACACCCTTCAGAAAGGAAAAGCTGAATTTAAGGTCCCCCCCTCCCACCCCTCCCCCGTATTAAGTGCTTAGAATTCAAAAGCTTAAAACAGGTTATCGGAGATAATTTTGGAATATTGTGTGACCAGGATGAGAAAGGACAATAGGTCAAAGAGGTGAGAAATTATACCAGTAACCTCTCAGTTATTAACTGGTTTTCTCAAATACCAAAACATGTGAGTTCTGTGCTCATGCTCTGTTCAGGACTTCAGGTATCCCTTCAATTTATAATTTTGCTTGCATGATTCAGTATGTATGTGATCCTTTCTGCACCAGGTGCTAATAGCTGGGGTGCATGTTGACTTTTGGACAATTCGCTCCCAATTTTGGATGGGTTTCTGTCCAATAAGCATATAGCTATACATTTAGTATTATTATGGAATTTATTTTGGTCCTTGCTGTTATTTTACCATGTCAGTTTTTTTATCTAATTCTGTGACAGGAGATGTCTCTTTGTGCTGCGCACATTTATTTATTTTGTTTATAATGATTATAATTATTTTCAAAGTTTTAACCCTTTTTGTTGCAAATGTGAGTTGGTTTCCATATTTTTCAATTGGTGATTTAAAAAAATGTGTAATTCTGGAATGCTCAAATATGGACAATTATTTATTACACCATTTTCAGTAACTTCAAGCTTGGAACTATTTTAAGGAATGTATTAAGGCTGAGCACCCCAAACCTTGTAGGTGGTATTAAAAAATGTTATTGGGTGAATGCAGTGAAAAGAATTGAATCAACGAGAACATGTTTGTTAGGTGATGTTGGTCAGCTTTAAGACCAGTACAGTAATAGATATTGTTGTATTTTTGCAGAATACGAAATTGTGACTCCATATGAAGCTGACAGCAGTGGTGATTATATATCTCTCTCCGTAATCCATCAACAGAGAAAGAAGCGATCAGTTCATAATGTTGGTGATGAATCTCTCTACTTCAAACTCAGTGGGTTTGGCCAGGACTTTCATTTGGAGCTAAGAACTTCCAAGGACCTAACGCCTCCTGGATTTACAGTTCAGACTTTAGGAAAACAAGGCTTAAAATCTGTAGAGCATTATCACCCAGAGGAGCTGTGCTTCTATCAAGGTGCTTTAATATCACATAACAAATCTTCAGTGGCACTTTCTACATGCAAAGGCTTGGTGAGTCAAATAAGCTATTTTAAAAGTACTAAGTCTTTTTTAGCCAGAGACTTTAGGAAGGCCAGAAGTTAAGCTTTCTTCCAAAGGGAAACTGCTTTGCATAGCTGTTGCTGTATAGGACAAGTTGTATGACAGCAGTGCTATTATTTGTTATAGCAAGCATTTAACAAAAATACTTTGAAAAACATCTTTCAAAAAGAAAACTTGCACTTGTGAAATGTATTCAATAAGTCTTAATGTTGAACTGCTAATGTCAATGCAAATCTTTGACTGAATTGACAAATTATTTATTAAGTAAGTTGAGTAAGATTTAGCTATTTGTTGCATAGTGGTGTGCCAGAGCTCTTAATATGTCGCTGTTACCTTTTTCTGAATGGATATTACATGTCGTTAGTTAGTTTTGCTCTAAGCTTTGAAATAATGGCTGCTAAAATGAACCGGTTATGGTTAACGTTTACAAATGTCACTTGAAAATTCAAGATTCCCAACCTGGTATATTAGCAAATCACTGTTTTTCCTCTGCGGACATTTATTCACTGCATCAGTGTGAAGCTTTCTACAAAACAAAGATGATATTCTGGCATTTGTCTTCAATGTCGAAGGACGAATGACAATCATGATAGTGATTGCACAAGTCGATTTATTTATATTTTCTCAATATGAGTGGAATTCATCTTATCCTGTTCACTTAGGACCCATTATAACTCCTAGTTGGAAACCAACAGGAACAGGCAATACTCCTACTTGGGAGCTGTAGTCAGTTTTTTTAGTTAGAGTTGGTAACCTGACAAATTTTATTATATTTGAGGAATGTTTAACATTGTCATATTCACTCAATTCCCATTATCTGCTGATTTATTAACTAGACTCCATCATTGTATAGAAACTGAAAGGACTGGGGATGCTGTAAATCGGAAACAAAAACGGAAGCTGTTGGAAAAGCTCAAAAGGTCTGGCAGCATCTGTGAAGAGAAATCAAAGTTAACGTTTCGGGTCTGGTGACCCACCCGCAGAAAAGGAAGGTCGCCGAACTTGTAAAGCTAACTTTGATCTCTCCGCACAGATGCTGTCAGACCTACTGACCTTTTCCAGCAACTTCTGTCTTTGGTCCATCATTTTATCTTCCATTGTCCCCAGTAAACAGATTGCATGGTCCTTCACAGAACCTAAGAGCAGTATCTGAGTTTTTTGTTATTTGCTTGAAATCTGTCTCCTTAACACTCGTGGATAATGACGACAGAGTGTAATACTTTAGAATGTAAACGTTCCAGTGCATTTCAAAAGAGAATCAAAAGATAAAATATGGCATTAAATTACAAACGTGTTGTTAGGATATGTGACCAAGAAATTAGTCAAAGGGGTAGATTTTAAGGAATGTCTTAAAGTCATAGAGCTGTACAGCATGGAAACTGACCCTTCAGTCCAACTCATCCATGCCGACCAGGTAGCCTAAATAACTTTAGTCCCATTTGCCAGCATTTGTTCCATACCCCTCTAAACCCTTCCTATTGATATACCCATCCAGGTGCCTTTTAAATATTGTAATTGTACCAGTCTCCACCACTTCCTCTGGCAGCTCGTTCCATACACGCAACACCCTCTGCGTGAAAAAGTTGTCCCTTAGGTCCCTTTTATATCTTTCCGCTCTCATCCTAAACCTATGGCCTCTAATTCTGGACTCCCCCATCCCAGGGAACAGACCATGTCAATTTACCCTATCCATTTCCCTCATGATTTTATAAACCTCTATAAGGTCACCCCTCAGCCTCTGATGCTCCAGGGAAAACAGCCCCAGCCTATTCAACCTCTCCCTATAGTTCAAACCCTCCAACCCTGGCAACACCCTTGTAAATCTTATTCTGAACCCTTTCAGGTTGGACAACATTCTTCCTATAGGAGAGAGACCAGGACTGCCCACAGTATTCTAAAAGTGGCTTAATCAATGTTCTGTAGAGCTGCAACATGACATCCCATCTCCTATACACAATGGACTAACCATTAATCATACCAAATTCCTTCTTCACTATCCTATCTACCTGTGACTCCACTTTCATGGAACTATGAACCTGAACTCCAAAGTCTCTTTGTTCAACAGCACTCCCCAGGACCTTCCCATTAAGTGTATAAGTCCTACTCTGATTTGCCTTTCCAAAATGCAGCACCTCACATTTATCTAGATTAAACTCCATCTGCCACTCCTCGGCTCATTGGCCCATCTGATCAAGCTTCTGTAGTACTCTGAGGTAACCACCTTCACTGTCCATTACACCTCCAAATTTGGTGCTGAAAGGAGTGAAAGACAGAAAGGTACCAGTCAGCCATTTTGAGTGGTTTAAGCACTGATGGCAACAAGGTACATCACTGAAGAAGTGTCTACTGAGTACTTTGGGTCTGGGGAGTGCTGGAAATCAGCAGAAACCCAGACCTTCCTTGGGAGTTCTAGTGAATGTATGTATATATGGGAGGTGACATCATAAGGTAATAACATTATCGATATATTGATTATTTCGAGGCAAAGTCAATTTGCCGATATATGTCAAGTCCCTGATCCTTATTTCATGAAAAGTTTGGACTTTTTTTCCATTTTGAGCCCTATTCATTGCTGCAATTTAAAAACAATGACTTCATTGGCTAGTATTTGCTTCTGATTCACTTACAGAATTTTAATTATGCACTGTCAATTTGCAATTGAGCACCAGTGCACAAATAGAGATATATACACAATGCCCTTATATACATTTAAGACTTCACCAAAATTGTTTTGTGCAGTGTACTAAATATTACTTAAATAAGCAAGTTAGATTGCTTGCAGTTTTACCAAGTCTGTCCATAGCGTCGAAAGAATCTTGCACATGCAGGGATTTAGAAAATCTACTGTAACACCAGTAACTATAGCATTCTCTAGAAATTGGATCTAAAACCTTCTCGCGGGGTAACTAATTTAATATGAATTGGAATAAGTTTTGTGACTAGTCCTTTTTGAGATCCCTGTTAGAATCCTATTTAAATTGTAATCAGAAATCAGCATCATGTAAGAGAAATGGGAAGGGAGCAATGGAAAAGTATTGTAATAGGTTTTACTTGATTGTGGAAATTTGGACTTGTGCAGTAAAGTCAAACAGGCAGTTTCAGCTGTATTATCAATAGTGTTAATTATATATTTATAAAGGGGTCTTGAGCAAATGGGTCAATGGGCTGAAAAATGGCAGATGGAGTTTAGTCTGGATAAATGTGAGGTATTGCAGTTTGATATGACAAACAAGAGTCGCTTTATGTAATTAATGGTAGGGCCTTGTGTAGTTTTGTAGAATAGAGAGACCTAGGCGTTCAAGTGCATAATTCTTTGAAGTTTGTGTTACGTATAGACAAGGTGTTTAAAAAGGTATTTCGCACGCTTTACTTCATTGCTCAGTGATTTGAGTGTGAGAGTTGGAAAGTCATGTTGAGGTTAGACAGGACATTGGTGAGGCCTCTTCTGGTCCAGTTCTGATCGTCCAGTAATATTAAATTGAAGAGGGTTCAAAAGAGATTTGCAAGGATATTGCTAGGTATGGAAGGTTTGAGTTATAAAGAAAGGCTGAATAGTCTGGGACTTTTTTCACTGGACCATAGGAGGTTGAGACATGATGTTCTAGAAGTTCATAAAATATGAGGGGTATGAATAGAGTTAATGGTGGTTGTCTTTTCCCTGGGATGGGAGATTTCAAGACTAGAAGGCACATTTTTAATTTGAGAGGAGAGAGATTTAAAAAAGACATGAAGGGCAATTTTTTTTAAACGGAGAGTGCTTTATGTGTGGAACAAACCTCCTGAAGAAATAGTGGATGTGGGTACAGTTACAATGTTTAAAAGACATTTGGATAAGTACATGAATAGGAAAGGTTTGGAGGGATATGGGCCAGGAGCAGGCAGGTGGGACTAGTTTAGTTTGTGATCATGTTCAGCATGGCCTGGTTGGATCGAAGGGTCTGGTTCTGTGCGGTACAACTGTTATTTATTTCATGGGATAAAACCATTGTTGGCTAGGCTAGCATTTATTGTCCTGGAGAAAGTGGTGGTGAGCGCCCTTAAACTGCTGCAGTCTATGTAAGTTCATACAAGTGCGTTTGTATTAGGAAGGGAGTTGCAGGACTTTCACTATTGGACAAGAGGTAAGTTTATTCCTTAGATACATTGCAATTCCTTGTTGGTGTCACATTCCGTCAAATAATGCCTAGAACTTCTTTGCCCACATTTGGGTTGAGGTCCGAGAGAGGTCTGAAGTGATTGGACCTCACAGACCTAACCTTGAGTACCTTTGAGCAAGTTATTGTACACAAGGTTAGCTTGAAAGAACTATAGACAACATCTTGAAATATGCTACTGGTGGTTGACAGTAGTCCTGTGGTGCTATAATTGTCTATACTGGATTTGTCTAGTCTTTTTTATGGACAGTTTATACTTGAGCAATTTCCAATATTGTCTATGCACTTAATTCCCATTATCTGATGATTTATTAACCAGACTCCATCTTTTTATTTCCCGTGGTCCTTAGTAAACTAATTGCATGGTCCTTCATAGAGTTTGAGAGGTATCTGAGTTTTTTGTTTTTTACTTGAAGTCTGTGCCCTAACCCTTGTGAATAATGAGGACAGAATCATAGAGTCATAGAAATGTACAGCACGGAAACAGACCCTTCAGTCCAACTATTCCATGCCAACCAGATATCCCAACCCAATCTAGTCCCACCTACCAGCACCCGGCCCATATCCCTCCAAACCCTTCCTATTCATATACCCATCCAAATGTCTTTTAAATGTTGCAGCTGCACCAGCCTCCACCACTTCCTCTGGCAGCTCATTCCATACACATACCACCCTCTCACATTAAACCTATGCCCTCTAGTTTTGGACTCCACGACCCCAGGGAAAAGGTGTTGTCTATTTATCCTATCCATGCTCCTCATGATTTTGTAAACCTCTATAAGGTCACCCCTCAACCTGCATCGCTCCAGGGAATACAGTCCAGCCTGTTCAGTCTCTCCCCATAGCTCAAATCCTCTAACCCTGGCAACATCCTTGTAAATCTTTTCTGAACCCTTTCAAGTTTTACTACATCTTTCTGATAGGAAGGAGACCAGAATTCCACGCAATATTCCAACAGTGGCCTAACCAATGTCCTGTACAGCCGCAACATGACCTCCCAACTCCTGCACTCAATACTCTGACCAATAAAAGAAAGCATACCAAACACCTTCTTCACTATCCTATCTACCTGTGACTCCACTTTCAAGGAGCTATGAACCTGCACTCCAAGGTCTCTCTGTTAAGCAACACTCCCTAGGACCTTACCGTTAAGTGTATAAGTCCTGCTAAAATTTGCTTTCCCAAAATGCAGCACCTCACATTTATTTGAATTAAACTCCATCTGCTACTTCTCAGCCCATTGGCCCGTCTGGTCAAGATCCTGTTGTAATCTGAGGTAACCTTCTTTGCTGTCCACTATACCTCCAATTTTGGTGTCACCTGCAAACTTACTAACTGTACCTCTTATGCTCACATCCAAATCATTTATGTAAATGACAAAAGTAGTCGATCCAGCATCGATCCTTGTGGCACTCCACTGGTCACAGGCCTCCAGTCAGAAAAACAACCCTCCACCATCAACCTCTGTCTTCTACCTTTGAGCCAGTTCTGTGCCCAAATGGCAAGTTCTCCCTGTATTCCATGAGATCTAACCTTGCTAATCAGTCTCCCATGGGGAACCTTGTCGAACGCCTTACTGAAGTCCATATAGGTCACATCTACCACACTGCCCTCATCAATCCTCTTTGTTACTTCTTCAAAAAACTCAATCAAGTTTGTGAGACATGATTTCCCACGCACAAAGTCATGTTGACTATCCCTAATCAGTCCGTGCCTTTCCAAATATATGTACATCCTGTCCCTCAGGATTCCCTCCTACATCTTACCCACCACCGACGTCAGACTCACTGGTCTATAGTTCCCTGGCTTGTCCTTACCACCCTTCTTAAACAGACAGGTTGTGATGTTTTAGTGGTACATATTCCAATGCATTTCACAAGAGCGCCACCATTCAAAGTTTGGCATTAAATTATAAAGGATATATCGGGACATGTAGCCACGAGATTAGTCAAAAGGATAAAAGCAGAAGTTACAGGAAAAGCACAACAGGTATGGCAGGATCTGTGTCGAGAAATGAGAGTTAACGTTTCGGGTCGAGTGACTCTTCTTCACAACAGAGGAAAGGTCACTCAACCTGAAATGTTAACTCTCATTTCTCTCCACAATGCTGCCAGACCTGCTGAGCTTTCAAGCAATTTCTGCTTTGGTTCTGATTTACACCATCCGTAGTTTTTCTGGTTTTTAATTAGTCAAAGCGATAGGTTTTATGGAATACTTGAAAGGAGAGAAAGTCAGAAGGGTTTCAGGAGAAAATTTTGGGAACAATGCAACTGACCACAGTCACCAGTGGTGGAACAGTAAAAATTGAGATGAGCCAGAGGTGTATTGGTGTGAATTGAAGGAGCAGAGATATTTATGAGGGTTTTAGAGCTAGTAGAGGTTACGCAGATCTGGATGAAATAAGCCAAAGAATTATTTCCAGACAAGAATGAGAATTTTCTAAATTGAGTATTTGCAAGACTGGGAATTAACACAGCTCAGCAAGTCGAAGGACGAGAGGTGATCTGGACTTGGTATAATTTAAGATACACAAGTAAGAGTTGCAAATTGTTTGTCCATCTACATCTTATGTGACCAGTGCACATCACTAAAAGGATAAGGTTATGACCATGGCGATCTATAATTACTGTTTCCCTGCAGAGAGCTTCAGTTGAAGCATTCAGTATTGTTTCAGTTTCTTTCTCAAAATGCCAGTACTGCTCAGGAGAACCTGAGACAAACTTCAGACAAGTATTTAATGCATTTCTATGGGAGGTTTTGGAGAGAGACAGACAAGGGAGAATGTCTGGCTTCATATTGTGAAGTGAAATAATGTATACTTTATACTCACATTTAGTTTGTTTGGTTTATGAGGATATTGTCATCCACAATTGCTTCCTACCAGGAAACCAAAGTAAAATGTTGTTTAGCTATCTGATTGAAATCAAAAACGGTTATATATATATATATATATATATATATATATAATTTCAGTTGCAGTACATTTACTGAGAAGCTTACAATGCTTAAATTGTTTTCTGATTCAGTATGAGTTACTATCTGCTAAGAAAGGCTTTTACTGAATATGACCTTGCTGTAATTCGTCTTTGGTAAAGGTTGATAGAGCCAGATCAGACTCAAGGATAGCTGGTATGTGACAAAGAGCTGATGCATGGCAAGCACTTTCAGGAAGAGAAAATGATCACTTGTGGCCTGCAACATTTCTCCACCTTCTTGCAGATATGCTTCAGTATTGACATAAGAGATGGTATCGTGGAATGGCACAGAAAGGCAGTCCTACTTGCAAGTTCCTTGTGCAGCAACTTTTCCATTTCAATGCCATCAAACATTGCAATACAATGTCCAACCCAGGCAACTAGACTTTTCCTTACTTTCCTGCTTGTTCATAACCAAGAGTCATAAATTTCAACACCCTCGACATAAACTGATGGGTATTACCTTGGCTGCCATTACAGAAACCAAAGTACACAAGCAGGAGGCTGGAAGAACACAGCAAGCCAGGCAGCATCAGGAGGCGGGAGACAATTTTGTTTCCCGTTGAGTATTCCATAATTAATAGACAGCTGTCTAACAACATCAGTTGTAAGCTGTTTCTGTAGTTGAAAGGTGGATAAAGAAATGCAATTGATACAATGTCTCTTAGTCTCTTGCCACTTCAAATGCAAATACTGATGCCTATTATGTTAAGCCACTTGGATCATCTCCATCTCCTTTGCTTTTTCTTGTAATTTTCTACTTCAATCCAAGTTGTGGAAGCTTGACCTATCCAGATCTACAAGTGCTAACCTTTGAACGTTTATTGGTAGCGACTCTTTTCTATTTTAGTTTATTTGAAACTTGCCAATAACTACTTTTGCTATAAGGTTTTCAACACTTCCATTGTAATTTACAATATACTGAGTGAATTTTATGATTTGAGATTTCTAGTAGGGAATGCAGAATTTTTGTGCTCTTCCTTTACGAGTGCAACAGTGCTAGTGCTGAGCAAAGCTTTGTTTCAATGAATATTATCCCAATCTCAGAAAAATGTCCAGTACGCTTGGTGAGTCTTTTTTATTCCTTCTGAGTTGCTTACATCCATTTGGAAACCATTGGAAACTGTAAATTAGAGAATTGCAGTAGAGTGGATTTTTAAAGTAGAATAAGGGATTATGGATTCAAGCTCACAAAAGGCCAGTTTATAACTGAAGATCTTTTTCTTCTTTGTCTTTGTTCTGCCAATTTCAAATCTATTTACCCTCAATACTTTGTTTTAAGTGAGTGCTGACAACACTCCAAGATATTGACTTCCAAAGGTCCAGTTGTACAGAAAGGGAATACCATAATTAATTCTGCAGCTCAGGCTTGCCTTCCGTTACCCAATGTTTTGATTCACACGTCCTTCAGATCGAGTGTTTTTATTGATTGCAGCTAAGGGTGGCACAGTGGTTAGCATTGCTGCCTCACAGCGCCAGATACCCGGGTTCAATTCCCGCCTCAGGCAACTGTCTGTGTGGAGTTTGCACATTCTCCCTGTGCCTGCGTGGGTTTCCTCCCACAGTCCGAAAATAAATGTGTAGGTTAGGTGAATTGGCCATGCTAAAATTGCCCGTAGTGTTGGGTGAAGGGATAAATGTAGGGGAAAGGGTCTGGGTGGGTTGCTCTTTGGAGGGTCGGTGTGGACTTGTTGGGCTGAAGGGCCTGTTTCCACACTGTAAGTAATCTAATATTGAAAAGGGGCTGCATGTGAAACTCAGTACCATTGTGGTTTAAAGTTAGACATTTTATTTTGAGCGTGGCGTACAGGGCATTTAATTCTAACAAATTAATAAAAGCACCTTATTTGGTGATTCCAATTTGGGATAGTTAATAAGGATGAAAATGGAACCCCTCAAAGCCAAAAAGCATCCCTCAAGAAAAATAAACCTAGCATTCTAATGGAGCTCTTCCTCATACACTTAATATTGGAAAAGAAAATCCTCATCCCTGAAAGCTATTCAAGTTTTCTGAATCTCCTCAAATGCTTTATGTCTTAATAAGCTAACTTCTATTCTGACCCCAAATCAAATTAATATTATTTTCAAAATGCCAATCAAATTGTGAATTCAAAACCATCTGTTGAGCTATTTGGAATTTTTTGAAACTCAACCAAGCATTCATAATAATGTAAAATTAAATTGGGGAAATTTAAGCCAGGAGCTCTTTGAAACTGCACAACAAGATGATCCTTTTTTTCCTGAACGACAACTGATGGTGTATGAATCAAGGCAATCCAATAGAATATATATTTTTAAGTTTTCACTGAAGTTTATTTGTTTAAGTTTAAAAAGCAGAATTTAAAACCTTCATGTTCTGGCAGTTATACAGACCTTTTCCGTCCTTCAAGAGTATTTTATGTCTGATCCATCAATCCTTGACTGCCACGCTGTGGCTCTTGCAGCAGCTGAAGTTCAATATTTGTACCAACCGAAACTGAGTGGCTTTTGTTAGCTATTGTTGCCTTATGGTTGTGTGCTGTGGATTTACATCCACAATAAGATTGCATGCCAATATTTATGTTGAGTATCATAACATAATTGAGGAGACTTTTGTTTCATCAGACCGATTTGGGTACAAAACTGATCTTAAAGGTGAAAGAGAAGCATGCTAATTTATTGCAACACTCGGTTGTTTTATAGGATTCTTATTTATGTGTAAGCTAGGCCTTGAGGAATTGGAATAACTAGACGAGTTTTTTTTCACATCTAAGTCTTAGGGTTTGATTCCGTCCACAATATGGAAAAATGACACCTTTGTACTTTGCAAAGGATGTTTATTAAGATAATTAGAGCCACATTTACTCATATTGCAAAATATATATTCTATTGGATTGCCTTGATTCATACACCATCAGTTGTCGTTCAGGGAAAAAAGGATCATATGGTTGTGCAGTTTCAAAGAGCTCCTGGCTTAAATTTGCAATTGTTGTGGATCTATTGTACAAAATTTGCCACAATTAAATATCTGTGTTAAAACAGAATTGCAATCTGAGAGGTCAAAAACGCACTCAGCAATGTCCCACTTAATCTAGCAACAAATTCATGCTAATACTTGAGAATTGATATTGATTTTACATGGCTTGATGAACAATAATTCCATTCAACAATTGACTTTTCCGATTGCAAGTGAATCCGCATAACACCTAATGATGAAAATGCATATAATTACCCTTTGGTTACTTATTTTATTAGGCAAAATTTCAAATTTAATGAGTTACATTAAGAAACAAAAACTGCTTTTTTGTTTCTTTTCTACCCAAAAGTGTTATCTTACACAACTGAGCAACATTCGCACCATGAGTAAAAACACCCATGTAGCCAATTCAATATTTGCATGCAAACCCCATTATGGGCAATACAAACTATCAAAGGTGAGGAAGGGGGGAGAATTATAGAGAGTGGGAAGGGACTAAATTTAAGTGGAGTCATAAGGGGAAATAAAGCACTGTATCTCCTGTGGTGCCAACCTCTCTCTTAAGACATCAAGAGCATTGATAAACACTGCATGCTCCTTCTGCAGTGGAATCTGGGCATGAATGTAACTGCAGACGGAGGCAGACATACGGTAGATGTAACTCCCTCCAGCCCACCTCCTGGTCATGTTTAAGAGCAGACCCACAAGGAGGTCCACCAATCTGCCCACACCCCTCCACCAAGATGGCCAAATATCAGGAGTGTGAGTTGAAGTACATCAAAAAACACAGCAAAAGATTTTTCAAATAGCTCGAATGGGAGTGTGAACACCCACAATCAATTTTGGCAAACATTGGCTCCAAGTGAATATGAAAATCAGTGTTGCTGTGTCAGACTCATAGAATTCCCTTCCGAACAGCATTGTGGGAATGCCTACAGTAGATGGGCTACAGCGATTTCAAAAGGCAGCTCACCAACATCTGCTCAAGGGCAGTTCGGAAAGTGCAATAAATGCCAGACAGTGCTCCTGACGTCCCACAAATTACTATTTATTTTAATTCAGTCAATTACAAAAAACTAAAATCGCATAGTTGATGCGATTCTTTTGTTTGATTAATTATTATTGGTATTTTTGATCATTGAAAATATCTTACACTGACTTTACAATGAATCATTTGAGCTCTCTACGAATTGAACAATTTGAAAATACCACAATTGGATTCCCCTCCCATGTTTCCTTTTGAGTTTTAAAGTTATTGGTTTTGGTCAAATGCACATCATCTTGTCTATCGTTTGCTGAGAGGTATTGCGCAATCAAGCCATAAAAATGACATGGAACAAATAGCAAAAACAATTTGGTTGTGTAGTTTTGAAATGAGTCATGAACGCGTATGCAGTTTATTCACGTGGACAACATGTCAGAATACAGCTAAAGCTTTATTTTCTGATCTCTTGGATATTACTCTGTTCATAAATGGAAAACATATGGTCCCAGCTGATTATACTATTGAATATGTTAGATCCCTGCACAAAAACTAACTTAGTTGATTTTTGTTTAAACTTAGTTGACGTCATACAGAGACATGTTCACATGCGGAAACATATTTTCTTTTACAATGAAGCAGTAGTCTATTACAGAAAATAATTTTTAAATTTCTATCTATAGAAAATCACTAACTCGATCTATAAAACTCTGTAAAACAAAGTTTTAGGTCAGAGTGGTGCTGGAAAAGCCCTGCAGGTCAGGCAGCATGCGAGGAGCAAGAAAATCGACGTTTTGGGCAAAAGCCCTTCATCAGGAATAGAGGCAGAGTGGCTGCAGAGTGGAGAGACTCACTGAGATTCTTGCAGAGAGAGGAGGAAAACTTCTTCAAGGCAGGCATCCTTGCAAGAGGATTCACAGTAGGGTTAAAATCAACTAGGTAAAATAAGCCCTCCTGCACCCAGGGTTCATTGAACCCTGGTTTGATGTTAATGTTGGGGTGGGGCATATGCAGTATCGTGACGCTGCAGAGTATGTTGAAATACAGATCTGTTGCTGATGGCCCACTGTGTCTCATGAATACCCAGTCATAAGTTGATAGATGTGTCCAAAGTCAACCTATTTAGTGAATGGTGTTGCCACACAACAGTGTGGGACCTATCCTCAGGACCCTATCACCACAAGGACTGTTGCTGATACTGTTATGGAGAGATGCATCTGTGTTTGGCAGTTTGATGAAGATGAGGTGAAGAACGTTGTTCCCTATGGTTTGTTCTTTCATCATCTGCCACAGGCCCAGTCTAGCAACTTTGCCCTTTAGGACTTGACCAGCTTAGTATGTAGTGGTTCAGCTGAGCTACTCTTAGTGAGGGCATTGAAGTCTCCCAGCCAGAGCACAATCTGTGCCCCTATCGGTCTGTGTTTCCTCCGAAATGTTCAACATAAAGGAACACTGATTGATCAGCAGAGGGAGGATGCTATGTGATAACCCACAGGAGGTTTCCTCGCCCATTTTTGACGTATATTGCACTTTTTTGAATCTTGCTGTGTACAGAATAAGTTCAGTGGTTCCCTTCATTACATTTCAAGAAGTGTACTTTGGGATGTCCTGAAGTCATGGAAGATATATCTATGCAAGTCTGTCTTTCTTTAACTTGTCATTGTGTCAATTCTATATGATCATATTCTGTTCTCGTTGATAAATTACAACTTTGTGGAAAACGTGACAACAAAATACCAAACAGTACTTGGAAATATATCTCTGTTCCTTCACTCTTGCTGGGTCCAAAACCAGGAACTCCCTTCCTAATGCCCTCTGTCTACTTGGCTGCTGTTCTCCAATACCCGACTGGGTTTCTGGGCTTATCCAGAACCAACAAGAAGACGAGCATCACTCCACCATCTGTACCTCACCATTCACGACAACAGGGAGCTCAATTAGCTGCTAGAAGTTCCTTTTTTAACCATTCATTCATGAAATGAGGGCATTGCTGGCTAGGCCTGTACTTATTTCCTATTCTTAATTGCCCAGAGGGTAGTTTAAGAGTCAACCACACTGCTGTGGGTCTGAAATCATATGTAGGGCAAACTAGGTAAGGACAGCATTTTCTTCCCTAGAGGACATTAGTGAGGCAGATGGGTTTTTCTGACAATTGGTAATGGGTCCGTGGTCATCATTAGATTCTTAATTCCAGATTTTTTCAGGATAGTACCTCTAGCTTGTTGTCTCCAGTCCAATGTCTTGGCTGTACAGCTGCTCAAAGAAACCAACAAAGTTTACACCAGAAGAGGGAAAGTGGAAAAAAACATAAAGATGTATTGTCAATAATTTTTTTTTACGAAAACCATACCACCTAGTAAATGCCTCAGAGCCAGAGTCTTGTCATTCACCCACTCTTCCAATTCTCCACTGAGCCCTCTTGCTGTGTAGAGCATTGGGACCTCCCTGTTTTCTATGTAACCCCTTCAGGCTTGCTGGAAGTATGGTAGCATGGACCTCTGTACCTGACTGCATGCCCCCACCCCTTGCTAAATTGGCCATACTAAATTGCCCATAGTGTCCATGGATTTGCAGAATAGGTGGGTCAGCCATGGGAAATGCAGGGGTCCAGAGCAGGGGGTTGAGCCCGGGTGGGATGCTCAACGGCAGGCCGGCGTGGACTCGATAGGCCAAATGACTTGCTTCTACACTCTGTGATCTATGATCTGCAACAGGACTGGAACACCCTTTTCATTCACCCCTCCATGGCTCGGACATCCTGAACCCACTTATCTGCACTTGAATAGGAGCCTCACCAGGTCACAGGTCCTGTGTAAGGTGGGAAGAAACATTCACAGTAACTTCCAGATTCCGCTGTCTGTTAACCTTAACTAGGGTGTGAAGAAAATGGGAGAAGGGAGGGGGTTGAGAGATTGCGGGAAGGAAGGTAGAGAGTTAGGGATGGAAGAAGGGGAGCATCAGGGAGGCAATGGATGAGCAGAGATGGAAGGAGAGGAAATATAATAATATAGATCATAACAATATTATACTACATTAGTACCTAACTAATTATAATAACGAATGCAACTACACTATAATGATCACTGTAATGATTTGTCAATGTTGTACAATCACACACTTCATGCATTTCAACCAGGACTGGATAAAATGCCTGAGACTTTGCGATCACTAGCTTAGAGTTTATACTTTGATTACTTCTCGACTGAGGAATGTGTTATACAGCTTTGGTTTCAGCCTCATTTGTTGTCAGTTGATTTCTAATGATTTCAGTTGAATGTTGCTGATTACTTTGATGGCAAGTTTGTAATTGATGTAGCTGGTGCACTGTATGGTATCATTTCAGGCTTATTGATGTCAGTGGATCCTGTTAGCTGTCAAACAATGCCTGAACGAAACTTTGGAGCACAGCTTATCGCAATTGAGTACAAACAAATGCTGATGAGCACACAATGAGGTCAGGTCTTTCTGGTCAGGGTCATGTCACATAGCTATTGGATGGTTAATTGAAAATTCTGGTTTTAGAACTTGCAATGGTGAGTTCACACAGTGTAGGATTTGCCTGTGAAATAATGTATATTTGAATTCTTTAAACAATTCAACATATGGTTATTATTGACAACTGTTCAGGATTTGAATTTGGTTGATATAAGATGTCGTTTTGTTTGAGTCAGTTAAATTCTGTTTCCTATTTATAATGTTCTACAGTTCAAACCCCTGTATTACAGCAATCTTCATTGTTCAGTGTAGTATGCCCTTATTTCAGCATAATGAAAACAAAACATTGAAACTAGCCTGAACTCTCTTTTTCACCATCTTGTTTCGCAAATGCTTCACTTACTCTGAGATTCAACAATAACCTATTCCGTGATGGATGAAATGAGAAGTGGAGCAAGTATAGTTAAAGTGAGGTAGGAAAGTTATACTTTTTCAACCGAAATTATATAACTTTTACTAGGGAATTACAGATGTGCATATCCTTTTATATGTAAAAAGTTTTACTTTAATCAAATTATCTGAAACATCAATTCACAAGGATATCAACCATTATGATCCCTGCTGGTTAGAATGCTGGACAAGTCACACCCCAGAATAGAATCTACCTTGAGAGTGCATTTTTGTTTTCTTTTTATTTATCATGGAGTGCATCACTGACCATTATTGGATAAAAACTGTTTTACATTATATTATTGGGACATTCTTAATACAAACATCAGAAAGAAAAGTTCATCCTTTTTACTGAGCGTGAATCTGCTTTTGCCCTTCCACCTGGTTGTCAAACCCAAGTCAACAAACCTTTCAGCAGTTATCTTCCTGGTTATTAAAAAAAAATCACATGACTTCTTGAAAGTGCTGTTTTGAACATTCTGCTCAAAATTACTTTCTGACCTTTTGTTAAAGTCAAACCCTCACAGAACTGAAAGCTAAAGTTGTTTTTTTTCCACTTTAGAACCCATGTTTTCAAAAAAAATTATATTATCAACATTCATTACCCAATACTTAATAGCATATTGTGACTTTTCCTTGTTTTCTCTTCCCTCCACTGCATCTCCCTCTGCCTAAGTCATTGACTTCTCTTTTAGGTATGTGTTCATTATTGCCAGTTGGCATTTGGTATCATAAATGGGATATTTTACCCTGGAGAGTTTTGAGCTGAGTTACTGCGCGTTGATCTTGGGATTTTTAGTGTTTTTGCTGCTTGTTATTTATACGATTTGGGCATATGCACAAAACATATTACATTAACATCTTGTGACAACACGAAAGTAGAGAGTATTGCAAGCTCCAAGGAAGACTGGAAGAGACTACAGCTGGCCTTAGCCATATCAGTGTGGACAGATGCAATTTAATATCAGGCAAGGTGAATTAGGACATTGGCAGACGCAACAACAACTGTCATAATTATTAAAAGTTATTGACATTTAGAATTGTAGATAATTCATAAAGTTGAACTTTAAAACTTGAAGTATGTATAAAAAGACAACTGTAATTCTGATTCTTGTTTTTATATTAAATGCCTAGAAATGTTAAGAAGATATTTTTATAATAGGGAAAATAGCTTGGTATGATTTTGTTGACTGTGATTGGGAGTCAGATTTGAAGTGTTTGCTTATTGGGTCCTGCACCCATTGATGAGGGGAAGCAGTTACAGCCTGTGATTTTCACAAAGCTGGAATATTATTTGATGGGAGGGCAGTTTGTGGTGGCAAATTAACAGCTGTAGTGCCAGGACTGGAGGTGGGAAGAGTGTGGGCCCATTTTGAACTCGCCATGGTAGCCACTATCATGATTACCATTCTGGAGGATGGATTAAACATGGAGTAAGAGAGGCAGAGGCCTGGAACTTGTTGATGCTGACTTGCAGGTGATCCTCGTGGCAGTGAGGGAGATGAGGAATGTCCTTTTCCTAGAAGGTGGCAGCAAGATCAACTTGGTCTGGATTGATGTCACTGAGCAGCTAGACTGGCACAGTGCAGGAAGTCATTCATTAATTGCCTTGGCAAGGTGAGCGCAATGCTAGATTCTTATGACATGCATTAGAGCATACCACCTCCTGTAGATCCTTCAACTGAGGTGCTTGGGAAACACGTTGCCCCGAACATGGGAGTAACATGTGCCCAGGGCTCTTACTGACACCCTGTTCTCAGAGCTATTGCATGACTGAGGGTTGGCTATTGCTCCTGCATGTAGTTTCTTAATTCAATGAACCACTGGCGCTATTCAGCTGGACAGTTGGTTTAAAATGCTGAGGGACAGCAACAGCGCAGGTTCACTTCCTGTACTGGCTAACGTCACCATGAAGGTCCCCTCTTGCCCATCTCCTGAGGCGTGATGATTCTCTGGTTAAACTACTACCAGTCATCTCTGTCTCTCTTTTATTGAGACTGCAGCCCTATGACTCTCTGGCACTATGGCGACTTTAACTTTAGAAGCCTGCAGTGCCTTATATCTCTCTCTATCCTTTCAGGAGAAGTGAGAACATCTTGCCTGGCCGCTAGCTGAGAGAGGGGGAGGAAGGAGGCAGATCACAATGGAAGAGCAGGGCTCATAGAGATTGCAGGGTCACTGAGGGAGTGCGACTTCAGGAAAGCAAAGTAGGAATCTCTGGTGAATCTCTGAGAAAGTGAACAAAACTTGGATTGCACACATTGAGGTATTGCTTTGAACTGCCTCCACTGACAGCAAGTGGAAGGTTCCACACAATTGGGAAAACTTAAGCAATGCCAAAAATTCTACATACCCAGGCTTGTTTTTAAGATGTGCTCTTGGGTCTTTCACGAGTATCAATGTTGAAGCACTACACTTGTTCCAGCACAGCAGAGTTCAGAACAAGCACTACCGCACCTTACAGGAATACCCAGTACAGATACACTCTCTTCCATGTGCCCTTATATGTGTTGAGATATGCAGGTACTGAGAAACAAACATGTCACTTGTGAGCAGGAGGAGGTGAGAGAGCCAGCAGCAACAGTGGGCAGTCCCCCAGGAGGAGAGGGGACAGATGGGCTTGCTCAGTTGGGCACAGATACAGGGCCTCCTGTGTCAACATTTACCCACCAACTGTAATTGTAGAAAAGAACCAATTTATAGCACCTTTTTTCCCAGCTCAACCTGAGGCCACCACCCCCTCCCACAGCTATTGCCCCGTACTGAGGCCACCACCCTTCCTGCGTCTGCCTGTTATTTTTACCTGAGCACATCTCCACTCAACAATTTCTAGTGATCACACAAGTTGGGCCCTCCTGATGAAGGGCTCATATCCTCGGATGCTGCCTTACCTGCTGTGTTTTTCCAGCAGTACCCTCTTGACTCTGAGCTCCAGCATCTGCAGTCCTCACTTTTTCTCTTGAAAAAATAAGCAGTTGACTGTTTATTGCTGCCATTCCAAAATTACAAAACGTTTGGGGAAAAAAAAACTATTTTCAGTCCCTGGCTGTATTTCAAATTCTATCTTTCAGTTTTATTCATATAAAATTTTATTTTTACATCTTGGCAGTTATCCAGTCTGCACATGTTAGAAAAGATTTGTCCCAGGATTTACTAACCTGTGGCCTGCCTGCTTCCTTGATGCTGCTGTCTACTGGCAATTCCTTCCCGCATTTGTATATTGACTTTTATCAATTAAAAATAGAGGCTTGGCCTTGACTCCTCTCTAAAATGGTCTCTGGTGCACATTACTCTTCCCTTTTCTGGCTTTGTCTGCTTCTGGCAGCCTTCATATGATTTTTATTTTAAAAATGATATGTACATGGGTCTGCCCATTAAGTGGAGCTCAATCTCTGGTCAGCTGAGATGTTCAAAGGAATGTAAATTTTAAAAACTGTGTTAAATTCAGGCAAATTTTTTTTAGAAATAAAATATTTGAACTAATTACTAAAAATTGTTGAATTAGTGGGTGGAAGTACATTCGAGAAAGGATTAAATGCTTTGTTAGAGAGCAGGAATTCAGGATCTGGTGAGAAGATGTAAAGACACAGTCAATCTAAACAAAATGAACTGTCTGTTTGGGCCAGATGTCTTTGCTTATATCAAAAAATTCTTATCCCCAGTTTGGCACTTCGTAGCTCATGATCATCTGCTGTTTTCCTATTAGGTGCTGACAGCCTCTGGGAGATTAATGCGGCAGCACGGGTGTCAGGGTTAATGGCAGAGGTCTGAGTTTCACATGATTTTTTTTGTGCGGATCAAAATTAGAATGTCATTTTTAAGGTGAAAATGTATGCTGGAGACTGCCTGCTACTATGCTGGAATGAATCAACACTGTATATTTGTAGAAGAATCCAAATAATTATATTTCAAATTTACCTTGGCTAGTGCACTTGAGCATGGATTGAATTACGATTGAAGTGTGATCCAAACTAGATAATATTTAAGACAAATCCTTAGCTTATGACTGTAAATCATTTCAATTATGATTAAGAAAGTTAGTGAAAAGCCAAGCTGGAACGTTTACCCTTTACTATATTGATGTTTCAATACTTGCGCAGTACCATTGAAAACTGGCAGTACCATTGAGTGTTCAGAGGGTTAACTTAATGGGGTCATTCACCATGTTGCTGAAATGCCAGTTTCCAGATGAAACATTGCTCTTTGAAGTGCTGTAATTGAACTTCAACTTCCTCCTGCTTTTTAGGATCAGTCTTGAAACGTCTGGCGTGTTTTCAAGTGTACTTGAACCTAATCCAGCTGCTAGCAGCTTCACACAATATGTGGACGGTGGTCAGTGCTTTGTGCTACTGAGGGTTTTATAGCTGTTAGGCGTATTTTATGGTATGTTGTTCGTATTTCAGGAATGATGCTTTTCAAACATCTTGAGACAATATCATTTTCACTCTCAGTAAAACCAAGTGTTAGATCTTTCTGATAAATAACTGACATCAGAATTGTAAATTACATTGGATTTAGTAATGCATTTGCTTTGTGTAAGATTATTCTTCAGGTGGTTGGATAGTAACAAGAGGTGTTTCAGTGAACACTTTATGCCAACTTTGATTAGAAATGCAGGCTCTCAGTTCATGACTCTAAATCGGGGCTTTGTTCTTCTGTATTATATCACATTACAGGAACTAAAAACTTTAAATATTTTCCTATCTTTCCTCCTACAAAAACAGTGGTATTTTCTTACTCCTTGTTCATTTTGCCAATAAACAATTTTCAACACACAAACTATCAACTGCACTGCTCCTAGATATTGATCCTAATTGTGATCATCATCAGGCAGTGATAAAATTCCAATATCACAACCCTGACTTGGGCCCCGAATGGCAAAGTATTGTTTCAGAATCATGCTGTGTGTATTCAAGATGCATCTGGCTGGAATCTTGGGATAACTTGGCATTTCCCAAGGGTTTTCTCCAAAGCACTTTCAAGGCATTGCAATACGTACAGAGAAGCTTTCTCCTCTTTGCTTATTGCCCCCCCAAAACCACGAGTAAACCAAATAAAATTGAGTACTCCAACTTGATGTAAATAGGCTAAAATGCTTGAGTTCAGTGTTCAATCCAAATTTCACTCTGCCACCACTTCTTTAGCGAAAGTTCCATGTGAGAGGTGTGGGAATTCATAAGTTTATTTTTCCTTTCCTGATAATTTCTTCCTGTACTGTTTATTGTAATATAGTTTTGTGTGTTGTTATGTCTTTAACACCTCACTGATGAGGTAAGTGATTGCCCTCTGGTCACATTGCTGAAGGCATCATAATTAATATCTGCTCTTGCCCAGTCAGTGAGAGAAACAGGACCTGTTTGTCAATTATATTTCTCCAGCCCACTATCCAGCCAATTGAAGCAGAATCTCATGCACTACATGGCAATGCTGTCACAGCTCATACACACACAGCCTGCACAGATGAACCTGTGGGGTGGAGATAGACTACTTGATCAGCTCCACTCTAGCATAACCATTAGCCCTTTGGGAAACCAGAATACTTTTTTTCAGGTCACTATATGTGGCTCCAATACCTGCTACCAAATCTATTATCAGCGGCATTTTCTGCCCAATTCTTAGAGTTATCACAGGGTGTAATACATGATCTGACTTCCATTTTCTGAAAACTTCATGTCGCTAAGAATTTTTTTTTTTCTTCATTACGTAGTTGCCTTTCATCAGAGTTGGACTCTACAATGTGTATTGTTAGTCACGATTTCAGTGCTATACTTGGATTGTCGAGATGACACTACTGGCACTACTCCCTGGCAGTGAGTAGCATTGTTTATGTAGGCAAGTGCAGTTACTTTAGCAGTCTGATTTGAACTCATTTTGGAGCTATTCCAACCACCTGTAAGCGCAGCAACGTTTTCACAGGGCTGGAACTGCTCCAGAGTAAACTTTGTTCTTCATGCAGTGCATATGCTCGTAATGAGACGATGTAAATGTGTGAGTACTGCAATGTGATGCCTGTACAGATGTCTCTCCTGATCCAAATTGTTGATATAGATTTAGCAAGATACTCTAGCACGTTTTTCATATTTGTGGTGCTTTAGATTCTGAAAATCTTTTGTACTAACGCTGCAGCATAACATTTGGCTGAAATAGTATAAAATTGTAGCATTTTGGAAATGGAGACAGATTTGAAAAACATTATTTTATAACTTAGATTTGAATAGCTCTGTATTTCAAAATATGAGTTTTCTTTTCTGAACGAGTATATTTATGTTTTCTGGCAGTTGATAACCAAAAAAAGGTCCGATCTGTGCTGAGGGGCAGGATTAGAGCACCCATCATCTTGAACTATCATATATATCTAACTTAAATGCTGCACTGATGTTTTAGTTTGAATATCACAGTTTCCAGTGTGAAGGCTGCTTGACATCAGCACAGAAACATATTATTTTAAAAACTACATCCTGGTTTTCTAATTAGTGTCAAATCCAGAAATCAAGATGTCAGGCCTGCCATATCTCAGCCAACGTTCCTTTTGAGTACCATTCCAAGCCAGGAGCTAATGGAATCAGAGGAACTTAGGAACACGAGTAGACCATTTAATCACTCAAGCCCATTCTGTAATGCATTGAGATCGTTGGCTGATGTGTGAGTAAACACCACACACCTGCCTACATCTGTATTCCTTAATATTGTTGGGGAAAAACATACGTTTGGTCTGAACATTTCATTGTGTACTCGTCAGGATAATTTGCAAGAACACCAATTTACTATCAAAATACTATATCTTAATACGTTTGGTTAACAGAAATTTAAAAATTTCTCGTTTAAAATTAACAATTGAGCATGCATCAAAAGCTATTTTTCTTAGAAGACCTGGCCCCGGCAGAACTACAGTTCTAAGACAGTGGAAATATTCTTCATATACCTATCCCTCCATCTTAATAACCTGCAAACTTTAATGAAGGAATCCCTTCATACTATTTAAAATTCCAGAGAATTCAACCTTAATTCTTGTAATCTCTCTTCGTACCTTAACCATTTGAGAACACATTTTGGTGGCTTAGTGGTAAGCACTGCTACCTGGCAGCGCCAAGGCCCCGGGTTCAATTTTTGCCTCGGGCAACTGTCTGTGTGCAGTTTGCACATTCTCCCACTGTTCTATATAGGTTTCCTCGAGGTGCTCCGGTTACCTCCCACAGTCCAAAGATGTGCAGGCTATGTTAAATTGCCCATAGTGTTAGGTGCATTAGTCAGGGGTAAATGTAGGGGAATGGATGTGGGTGAGTTAGTCTTCGGAGGGTCAATGTGGACTTGTTGGGCCAAATGGCCTGTTTCCACACTGTAGGGATTCTAGTCATTCTAATCAACAGACGTGGTTATGGAGAACTGACCCTGTATTCTTCCAAAGCCAATATAACCTTGCTAAGCTGTGATGCTCCAGCTGTGTCGAAGCAGGACTTGACATTTTCTTTATTCTTTTGTGAGATGTGGGCATCACTAACAATGTTAGAATTTGTTATCCACCCCTGATTACCTTTGAACTGAATGGCTTGCTGGGCCATTGCAGGGGACCGTAAAGAGTCAACTGTATTGCTGTTGAATGTGTTGTCACATGCAGACCAGACTGTTTATGGATAGTACATTACTGAATCAGATGGGCTTTTACAGCACATATTGGTAACTGTCATGGTCTCCTATCCTGAGGCTAGCTTTATATTCATGACTTCTATAACTGCAGCATAACTTCCAACTTCTTGTCCTTCTATTAACTTTTTTGATTATTTTTTGTATCTGTTCATAACATTTTATGGATATGTAAATACATGGACCTCCATTGATTTTAATTTCTCGGCACTCAGAAAGTACTCTTGTTCTATTCTTTTAAGGTCTGAAGTGGATGTCGCTCACATTTCCCTAATTGGAAGCCATTTACTACCAGTTTGTATGTTCACGTGATCTACTTTATGCTTGCATCTACACTGCTTACCCTTTTATAGTCTGACCTGCTACTGATCTTTGAGCAGTTGTACATCTTTTAAATTTAATACTATCCTGAAATTCTCTAGTTAATCACGGATGGTACCTCCTCCCTTTATAATTTGTCTTCATAGTCGGGGATAAACATAACCTGACTTTTTTTCCAAACTATCCCCATAAATGTCTGCCATTGCTTCTCTGTCCATCTACCCCATAGCACAGTATCCCAGTTCACCAGCTAGCTCAGCTATAAGGTCCACATTATGGCATGTTTTTATGTTTAAAATACTAGTCTTAGACTGAATATTCTCACTTTCACACTTGATATAAAATGTAATCATATTGTGGTTACTGATCCCTAGAACTAATCCTGTCACTTTACACAATGTCAAGTCTAGTATAACTGTTTGGTGATTAGATTCACTACAGTGTGGAAAGAGGCCCTTCGGCCTAATAAATCTACACCAGCCCTCTGAGGAGGATCCACCCAGACCTATTTCCCTCTAACTAATGCGCTATGGGCAATTTAGCATGGCCAATCCACCTGACCTGCACATCTTTGGACTGTGGGAGGAAACCAGAGCACCCGGAGGAAACCCACGCAGACACAGGGAGAATGTGCCAACTCTACACAGTCACCCGAGGCTGGAATCGAACCTGGGTCCCTGGTGCTGTGAGGCAGCAGTGCTAACCACTGAGCCACCATGCTGCTTCTCCAATCATATCCAGATTGTGCTCCTCAAAGAACAAGCTCAAAACCGTTCTGTGAACTCCCAAACCAAGCTACTACTGTCAATTTGATTTTTTTCCATTTCCCTGTAATATAAGGCCCCACGTGCTTATTGTCTGTATTACCACCGCACAGTATTTTGTTTTGTATGCTTTCTCCTATATTGTGGTTACTCTTAGGAACCCTGTAGACCACACCCACCAGCAACTTCTTTTCCCTTCTATTTCTTAACCTCCACCCATACCAATTTTACATCTTGATCACCTGAAACAAGTTCATTTCTAATTAATAATGTCGCCTTTGGCTAACAGTGCTTCCCCTCCACTTTTACCTAATTTTCTGTTCTTCTTAAATACCATAAAAATCTTAATGTTCAGGACACAACCATGACATCCTGCAGCCACATCTTCATAAGAACTATCAGATCATTTTTACTTATTTACAAACAGTCAGGGCAGGCCGGGACAAGGTACATCTAATGAATTAAACTGCATTTATTTCAATGCAAGGGGCCTAACAGGGAAGGCAGATGAACTTAGGGCATGGTTAGGAACATGGGGCTGGGATATCATAGCAATTACAGAAACATGGCTCAGGGATGGGCAGGACTGGCAGCTTAAAGTTCCAGGATACAAATGCAACAGGAAGGCTAGAAAGGGAGGAAAGAGAGGAGGGGGAGTGGCATTTTTGGTAAGGGATAGCATTACAGCTGTACTGAGGGAGGAAATACATCCAGGGAAGCTATTTGGGTGGAACTGAGAAATAAGAAAGGGATGATCACCTTATTGGGATTGTATTATAGACCCCTAATAGTCAGAGGGAAATTGAGAAACAAACTTGTAAGGAGATCTTAGCTATCTGTAAGAATAATAGGGTGGTTATGGTAGGGGATTTTAACTTACCAAACATAGACTGGGACTGCCATAGTGTTAAAGGTTTAGATGGAGAGGAATTTGCTAAGTGTGTACAAGAACATTTTCTGATTCAGTATGTGGATGTACCTACTAGAGAAGATGCAAAACGTGACCTACTCTTAGGAAATAAAGCAGGGCAGGTGACTGAGGTGTCAGTGGGGGAGCACTTTGGGGCCAGTGACCATAATTCTATTAGATTTAAAATACTGATGGAAACAGATAGACCAGATCTAAAAGTTGAAGTTCTAAATTGGAGAAAGGCCAATTTTGACGGTATTAGGCAAGAACTTTCAAAAGCTGATTGGGTGCAGATGTTCGCAGGTAAATGGACGGCTGGAAAATGGGAAGCCTTCAGAAATGAGATGACGAGAATCCAGAGAAA